>NC_081407.1:653176961-653394461 GCF_030272615.1 Cryptomeria japonica | reverse complement strand
ATTGGCTACTTCTTTTTGGTGAAAGAGAGAGCCACAGGCTACCTATTAGGGTTTATATTCCTTTGTTGTAATTGAAAGGTAAAATTATGCAAGTTCAATTCCTAACCCCAAAATGCAAGTATGAACTAATAACAAGATTGCAGAATTGAAGTTAAACAATGGAAAGCTGCAAACACAAGGACAAGACAAGAATGTAGATGCGTACCCAGAGTTAAAATCTGAGTGAGAATGTTCAGGACAGGGGCACGGGCGCCACTGTCCTGATTCTATTCTTGAAACTGCACCTGAAACTGCCACTTTGCAACCTGGAAAACTGTCAGAAATGCTAAAAATTGTTGTTTGTCAAGAGGACCAGGGCGCCCAGCGCCCCTGTCCCAGGGACCAGGGCGCCTAGCGCCCCTGTCCTGGTAGGACCAGGGTGCCCCACGCCCCTGTCCTGGTCTTCTGCTCTAAAACTTGGTGTATGGTTCAGTCTCCGTCTGCTTCTTTCGGATCTGCAACTTGTGGCGTCGTCTGAATCCCAAAATCTGCACTTATATCTGAAAAGGTGTTTGGGTGGCTATATAGGGTTTTGCCTTAGTCAAACCCCCGCTTCGGTGATTTCCACATCCATGAATAGCCAAGTTGTATTGCAAAAGTAGTGTCTGTGCAGACCTTGTGTGTGTGCAAGATCTAAAGTGCAAGTAAGCAAACTAGAGCAACCTAGAAAGTAAACCCTAATTGCTTGTAAATGACAATGTAAATGCTCCAAATCAAGATGTAGAGTGATCTAAAGCATGAATACAAATGATGTAAGGAAGCTTATGCAAAGACATGAAAACAACATGAAATCATACTGTAGCGTCCTAAAATTGCGACACTTGCAATTTCGACTGCATTTGGGTCTTCACGATGGCGATGCAACACATAACCTGAATGGAGACCCCGAAACTTGTTCATGACATCAAAAAATGCATTTCTCTGCACCTTGGCCTGATCCCTCCTTGCACCCCGCTGTCCCGCGAGGTGGGACCATGGCGCCCAGCGCCCTGGTCCCTGGCCCTATTTTGGGCCCGGTCTCTTATGGGGCTTTGGGTCTTTAAGTTTGCAAATTGGAAAATAATGTTTCCTGGTCGGCCTAAGGTCAGGAAAATCAGTCTATCAGCCCTAATTGACAAGTATATAAACTACTTTTCCTCTCCTAGAAAGGGAGGAGGACATATGTGTGCAAAAGGCGTAAACGATATTCAAATATTCAAACATTCAAGCATTCAAGCATTCCTTCAAGCAATTGAGCATTCTAAGTCTCCATTCAAGGCTAAGTGTTGCATTCAAGACAAGGATTCAACCATTGAAGAGGAGATCACATACAATATACAACATACTACATACATTACACCTTCCCATGTAAGAATACAAACATTCTTACAACAAGGTATCAGTACTTGTTTACATTACAAACATTTACATTTACAACATTCTCATTTCTTGGTTAATTCCAAAACCGGGGTTTGACCTAAAGGCAAACCCCTCATCCCTAACCCCCCAATTGTCCTCTCTTTTCTGTGTGTAGGTTGTAGGTACGCGGCTATAATTGAAGATCTGGAATCCTTGTGCAGAGACGAACAGATCCCCCTTCGTTTTGTGGATTTTTCGGAGGACCGTGTGCACGCCGGGCGCCATCGTCCTGTCAACTTTCGCTCAAATTTGCAGAACAGCACCGTCTCGACATTTTACTGCTAATTCCAGGTCCGCAGCTTCATCCCATATCCCTATCTCTGTTTATAAGCGAATCTTTCCTACTTTACATGCATTCCTAGTTCAATCTTTCTATCTACATTCTTTACAAAAGAGGGTATCCTTGATGTCTTAACCCTTGAAACTCATTTAGAATCCAATCTTGCATTGCGTGGGATTGGATCTTGTGGGTTTCAACCCCTCTTTTGAATGTAAAGTCTCCCCTAAGTGAAAACCATCAACCCTAGTGACTCTCCCTTCTCTCTCCTTGGAGTTGGGGAGGGGAGAACAACTAGGGTTTGATTTTTCCGCTTTACACATACCCAACCCCAAGGGGGGGGTACAAGCCAATCTTCAGTCGGTGATCCCTTATTGCTCTTCAATGCCTTCAAAGCCCTAAATGGATGAATGAAATTGATGGATGCTTGATGGCTGGATGTTGAATGTTGTTGAAGTCTTCAAAGATCTGCTCTTTCATTGCATAGAAGGTTCTTGAAAAGAAAATTCGGATCCTTTCAAATGAAGAAAGAGAGCTCTTATATATGAAACCCTAGGTCTTAATTCCAACTTTTGGCCGACCTAGAGATTGAATATCCGGCCAATTTCTTGGGGTTAAGCTTTATTTTATGATTGGATCGCGCTCCTAAAATTTTGGGAAAAATGTCCGGGACCGTGTGCACTCCGGGCGCCATGGTCCCAGCAACTTTTCACCAAATTTTCAGGGCCGTCGGATATGATGATTTTAGAGAGAATCCCGAAGTTACAGGTGATTTTGAGATGTTTTGACCCCCGAAATCAAGCCCCCAAGTTCAAAATAGGACCTAATTAGGGTTTTTGATTAAATGATGTATTGGAGGAATAAAATGAAAGGGGCACACTTTAATGAAAGGGCCCACCTTTATGATGTGGAGGACGATGAAATAGGACCTTAGACCTAATTAATTTGATTAATTAAGTGCTAAAGGAGAAATGAAATGCAAAATGCAAACTGTGCCAAGGCGGGTGCTAAACTAGGTGTGAAATTGTACTGCTTTAGCAAGTGCGCACAATTTACGACGCTACAATATCAAAAAGTTATGAAATGAAATATGAATATATCCGTGAATAATGGTTCTTAGACATATAACTTTTTGCTTTATGTCTAAACTCGTATTTATATGTGGCAGGGTATAAAAGTTTTGGATTATATCTTGAAAGCATACCTATATATAGAACATAAACTACTAATCAAATAATAGATGTTAACATGTTTATCTATATATTGTGAGAGAAGGCGTATGAATAGATATATATATATATATATATATATTCCTATATACTGTTGCATCTTACTAGTCCTAAAATCTTATTTATCATCTGATATTATATATCAAAAAGTTAAGAAATGAAATATGAATATATCCGTGAATAATGGTTCATAAACATATAACTTTTTGCTTTATGTCTAAACCCGTATTTATATGTGGCAAGGTATAAAAGTTTTGGATTATATCTTGAAAGCGTACTTATATATATATAACAAAAACTACTAATCAAATAATAGATGTTAACATGTTTATCTATATATTGTGAGAGAAGGCATATGAATAGATATAGGTATATATTTATATATATCTATATATCAGTTTGATTGTTATATATATATATATGGGTTAGTGGAGGATCAAGGGGGGCCAAAAAGTGGCGATGTGAAAAAAATAGCCTTCCTCACTCACCTAAAAACGCGAAAATCTGTGTTGACTTTTTGCTTGGCCTAGGTGTCAGTACACCTTGGCCTGGTAATTACCTATGGAAATCGGATATTTGATTTTTATTTGTAATTTTAATTTAAAAAATATATTATATGTTACATATTAAATAATACGTATTATATAATATATTATTATATTATAATATAATAATATATTATATAATACGTATTATATAATACAATATTATATTATATTATATTATATTATATATTATAATATATATAATATAATACAATACGTATTATATAATATATTATTATATTATATATGTTATTTAAAAATAATTTAAGTATAGAAATCCGATATCCGGTGCACCCGATATCCAGTGTTTTGGCAAAAAATTGCTAAAAAATAGATTAAGAGGTAAGAATTCTATTGTTTTCAATCATTTTCATTCATTTTTTGTATTTTTTGTTAATGTTTATTTGATTTTTCATTGAAAATATGGTTTTTTCATATGAAAACTAGGTTTTTAAAAATCAAATACCTAATTGTTTAAATTTGTTAACTAAATTTAATTGTTTACATTCAATTAGGTTAAAAATGGGGGATAACAATGAAAACCCTGACCAACCACAACTGCAACAACCAAACCCTCATTTGCCAAACCCCCCCTCAATTCAGGATTTGATTGCACAAAATTTGAATGAATTGAGGGGGATTGCAGAAGTATATCATAGGATCCGTTGTCTAAGCCCAATGTTTGATCCTCTCACGTCGATCATAAAAAGTATGGAAACTATGACTGTGGAGCACAATGTCGCCCTTTTGTGGCGAGATTCTATGAGGGAAAAATATGCAGATGGATTGTCGTATAAGGATATCAAGGATCTCGAGATATCCAAAGCCGAAATTGCCTCATTGTTTGTCAATCCCCGTACTGGTCAGCCCGTAGATCCCCAAAAAACAAAACTTTCTATCAAATGGTGCACAAATGATGGGATTGTGAAAAACTTTTGGGATCGTTGGGTTTTCGACAAACCACCCAACAACAATCTTGATATCCCCTTCTATTTCATAAAAAAATTGTATGCTGAGTTTGTTTTAAACAAACATGTGAACTACTTTAACATCCAACCTTTCCAGGGTGTAGGTTTAGGTATGCCCCAAAATAGACCTGGGGCAGTTAGAGTAGTCCAGGGTCCATATGTCCCCCTCCTCCTGTTGATCCCCCACCTGCAGTGCAACATCTTGATATCATTTGTGAGGCGGCTTCAAGGACCATATCGGCTATTCACTCTTTGAGTAGCCTTTTGATTTCTCAGGCTGCATCAGTAGCTCAACCTACTCTTGATGGTAGTGGTGCATCCAGTGTCGTTGACACGTCATCCTCGACTCCACACATATGCGTGCCCCATAGTTGTGTCATGTGTGGGCATGTATGCTTGGGTCCAGTTGGAGAGCCCGCTGATCCTCCTGTGGATAGTATAGATTATGAGGTGCATGAGATGCATGGTGCACCAGATGTTATTACATAGACTGGAGGATACCTTGGGGAGTCCTCACATGCTAGAGGTGAGGAGGCACCGTCATCATACATTGATGATGTATTGGTAAGATTTGTATTTTCACAGTTCATGTTATATTTTAATTAAATATTTATAAATTAGATAATATTAAGTACTAATTTTTATTTACATGGTCTATTTAACAGTTGATGACCGAGGATGAGTTGAGACAGATTTAGGAGGGCACCTTGTCAGCCATTTCATTTGGCCTTGATAGCTTGACGATACATATACTATTGCACCTAGTCGTTTGTATTTTATTGTACATACATGATCATCATTTATATTGGTATTAATTAGATTATGTAGTAACTTGCATGTATATCTTATTTTACTCTTGTAGGGCACAAGCAACACGAGTGCGGGGCAGTGTGATTTAGGATCTGGTAGTGCAATTGGAGACAAGGGAAAGGTAATTGAATGCAAATATGATTGAATTAATAGTTTAAATAACTTATAGTGCTTATACATGTCTAGACATAGATTGATAGTTTCATATACTTGTTGTGTATATATACAGAGAATTCTTGGCTTCACATCCTTGATGACTACACCCAGTATACCTGAAGAAGAAGAAGAGATGCCTCGAGTAGATGTGTGTTTATTTTATTTTTTGATTAGTAGATATAATTTGTTATTATCAGTGACAATTATATGCTAACTTGTATCAATGTCATGTTTCTAAACATATGTAGGTTGTGTATCAAAATATTCAAAACATACCTCCTCTACCAAAGACATACATCAAGAGTCCTGCAAAGCTGAAGAGAAGACATGGAGATGAGGTAAACATGAATAGTTCAATTATAGTTCATTTTTATGTCAACTTTTCAAATGTGAAATATATAATATAACTAATATTAATCGTAGTTTGTTTTTCTTGTGCAGGATCCTTCAGAGTCGAGCAGTACGACGAAGAGGATCAATTTTGATGATCCATCAGCAACTTAGGATGTTATAGATAGTTTTGGTATTCTTACATGTCTAGTTGGCATGTATATTTTGTATATGGACATACATTCACGTATTTAGACATACATTTTGTTTTAGTTGGCGTTTATGTCATATTTATGTATGGACATACATTTGTAATCATTTGACATTTATATATATATAGAAGTTGATATTCGATCATATAAATTGTTGCTCATCTGTGCGTGGTGTTATCACGAAAATCTTTAATCTTCATTCCAATAATTAACAATGGCTAATAATGGCTATTTAATGAACAATACAATTCATTTCATTTCATCGTAAGTGTTGTTTTTATAATGAACAATATAATTTATTTAATGAACAATACAATACAATTCATTTAATGAACAATACAATTTATGAACAATACAATGAATGAACAATACAATTCATTTAATGAATAATACAATACAATTCATTTAATGAACAATACTTGATACAATTCATTATTACCCTATGCATGGTCCTATTTTGCCCCCCACCTCGGTCGAACGCTTGGAGTTTTATTAGGGCAACAATTTTTCTGTTGGCAAAAAAATCGTCAGTCTCACTCAATCGAATGTTGTCGCATGGCCGATTTCTCGTTCTGCTCGTCACGATGACAAACCGTCGGCTCCAACATGTCCAGTTAGGCATTATTACCCTACACATGCTCCTATTTTGCCCCCCCACTTGATCTGACGCTCGGGGTTATACCCTACCGACGTCATCCCTTGAGTGCCCTAAGTGCTCAAAATTGTCAAACGTTGACGGGCCCTACATTGGAATCCGTGGCACCTGCGAATGATCCATTTGAACCTACGGAGCCACGAGAGGGGTCCCTACAAAATCCTATTTCAGTTTTTCAAGTTGCCCTACGGTTTTATTAGGGCAGCAATTTTTCTATTGGCAAAAAAATCGTCAGTCTCACTCAATCGAATGTTGTCGCGTGGCCAATTTCTTGTTCTGGTCGTCGTGATTACGAACCGTCAGCTCCAACATGTCCAGTTAGGCATTATTAACCTACGCATTCTCCTATTCCCCCCCACCCCCACTTGATTCGATGCTCGGGGTCATACCCTACTGGCGTCGTCCCTTGAGTGCCCTAACTCAGAATCTGTGGCACCTGTGAACAATTCGTTTGAACCTACGGGGCCATGAGAGGGGTCCCTACAAAAGCCTATCTCATTTTTTCAATTTTCCCTACGGTTTTATTAGGGCAGCAATTTTTTTGTTGGCAAAAAATTCGTCAATCTCACTTAATCGAATGTTGTCGCGTGGTCGATTTCTCATTCTGCTCGTTGCAATGATGAACCGTCAGCTCCGACATGTCTAGTTAGGCATTTTTACCCTACAAATGCTCCTATTTTCCCCCCCCACTCGATCCGACGCTCGGGGTCATACGCTACCGGTGTCGTCCCTTGAGCGCCCTAAGTGCTCAAAATTGTCAAACTTTGACGGGCCCTAACTCAAAATTTGTGGCACCTGTGAATGATATATTTGAACCTACAGGGCCACGAGAGGGGTCCCTACAAAAGCCTATCTTAGTTTTTCAAGTTGCCCTACGGTTTTATTAGGGCAGCAATTTTTCTGTTGGCAAAAAAATCGTCAGTCTCACTCAATAAAATGTTGTCGCGTGGCCGATTTCTCGTTCTGCTCATCGTGATGATGAATTGTCAGCTCTGACATGTTTATTTAGGCATTATTACCCTATGCATGCTCCTATTTTTCTCCCCCACTCGATCTGACGCTCGGGGTCATACCCTACCGGCATCGTCCCTTGAGCGCACTAAGTGCTCAAAATTGTCAAACTTTGACGGGCCCTAACTCGAAATCCATGGCACCTGCGAACGATCCGTTTGAACCTACGGGTTCACGAGAGGGGTCCCTACAAAATCCTATCTCGGTTTTTCAAGTTGCCCTACGGTTTTATTAGGGCAGCAATTTTTCTGTTGGCAAAAAAATTGGTAGTCTCACTCAATCAAATGTTGTCACGTGGTCGATTTCTCGTTCTTCTCATCGCGATGATGAACCGTCAGCTCCGACATGTCCAGTTAGGCATTATTACCCTACACATGCTCCTATTTTTCCCCCCCACTCGATCCGATGCTCGGGGTCATACCCTACCGACATTGTCCCTTGAGCTCCCTAAGTGCTCAAAATTGTCAAACTTTGACGGGCACTAACTCGGAATCCATGACACCTGCGAACAATCCGTTTAAACCTACGGGGCCATGAGAGGGGTCCCTACAAAAGCCTATCTCGGTTTTTCAAGTTGCCCTACAGTTTTATTAGGGCAGCAATTTTTCTATTGGCGAAAAAATTGTCAGTCTCACTCAATCGAATGTTGTCGCGTGGCCGATTTCTCGTTCTTCTTGTCGCGATGACGAACCATCAGCTCTAACATGTCCAGTTAGGCATTATTACCCTACACATGCTCCTATTCTGTCCCCCCACTTGATCCGACGCTCGGGGTCATACCCTACCGACGTCGTCCCTTGAGCGCCCTAAGTGCTCAAAATTGTCAAACTTTGACGGGCTCTAACTCAGAATCTGTGGCACTTGCGAACAATCCGTTTGAACCTATGGGGCCATGAGAGGGGTCCCTACAAAAGCCTATCTTAGTTTTTCAAGTTGCCCTACGGTTTTATCAGGGCAACAATTTTTCTGTTGGCAAAAAAATCGTCAGTCTCACTCAATCGAATGTTGTCGCGTGGCCGATTTCTCGTTCTGCTCGTCACGATGATGAACCGTCAACTCTGATATGTCCAGGTAGGCATTATTACCCTACGCATGCTCCTATTTTGCGCCCCCACTCGATCCGACGCTTGAGCGCCTTAAGTGCTCAAAATTATCAAACTTTGATGTGCCCTAACTCAAAATCTGTGGCACCCGCGAATGATCTGTTTGAACCTACGGGGCCACGAGAGGGGTCCCTACAAAAGCCTATCTCAGTTTTTCAATTTTCCCTACGGTTTTATTAGGGCAGCAATTTTTCTGTTAGCAAAAAAATCGTCAGTCTCACTCAATCGAATGTTGTCGCGTGGCCGATTTCTCGTTCTTCTTGTCACGATGACGAACCGTCGGCTCCGACATGTCCAGTTAGGCATTATTACCCTATGCATGCTCCTATTTTGCCCCCCCACTCAATCCGACGCTCGGGGTCATACCCTACCGGTGTCGTCCCTTGAGCGCCCTAAGTGCTCAAAATTGTCAAACTTTGATGGGCCCTAACTCGAAATCCATGGCACCTGCGAACGATCCATTTGAACCTACGGGGCCACGAGAGGGATCCCTACAAATGCCTATCTCGATTTTTCAAGTTGCCCTACGGTTTTATTAGGGCAACAATTTTTCTGTTGGCAAAAAAATTGTTAGTCTCACTCAATTGAATGTTATTGTCTGGCCGATTTCTCGTTCTGCTCGTCACGATGACGAACTGTCAGCTTTGACATGTCCAGCTAGGCATTATTACCATACACATGCTCCTATTTCCCCCCCCCCCACTCGATCTGACGCTTGGGGTCATACCCTACCGGTGTTGTCCCTTGAGCGCCCTAAGTGCTCAAAATTGTCAAACTTTGACGGGCCCTAACTTGGAATCCGTGGCACCTGTGAATGATCTGTTTGAACCTAAGGGGCCACGAGAGGGGTCCCTACAAAAGCCTATCTTGGTTTTTCAAGTTGGCCTACGGTTTTATTAGGGCAGCAATTTTTCTGTTGGCGAAAAAATCGTTAGTCTCACTCAATCGAATATTGTCGCATGGTCGATTTCTCGTTCTGCTCGTCGCGATGACAAACCGTCAGATCCAACATGTCCAGTTAGGCATTATTACCCTACGCATGCTCCTTTTTTGCCCCCCCACTCGATCCGATGCTCGGGGTCATACCCTAACGACGTCGTCCTAAGTGCTAAAAATATAGATAAACAAGCATTACACTATAGACACATAATGATCATCAATATTTCCATGTATTGTATACACATAATTACCATTACACTTTCATGTGACATCCATGATGATTGTTTTTTCATTATCAATACAACTACACCAATGTACTCATGTACAGATACATTGTATATCATCAATATAACTAAACCAATTTGCTCATGGACATTGTATATCATCATAACAATGTTACATCAATTCACATCCATGTACAGATACATTGAGGGCCCTAAGTGCTAAAAATATAGATAAACAAGCATTACACTATAGACACATAATGATCATCAATATTTCCATGTATTGTATACACATAATTACCATTACACTTTCATGTGACATCCATGATGATTGTTTTTTCATTATCAATACAACTACACCAATGTACTCATGTACAGATACATTGTATATCATCAATATAACTAAACCAATTTGCTCATGGACATTGTATATCATCATAACAATGTTACATCAATTCACATCCATATACAAATACAACATCCCACTTCATCTGCATCAGACATTCTCATGGCCTAAGATAAAAGCTTACGTACAACAATGCCTGCATATAAATGAAGACTAAAATAAGTAACCTTTTTATGCGGAATGAATGTGCTACAAGAAACAAATTATAACACTTAATACAAATTAGTTTGGCAAATTATAAATAGATCATTTCAAACATTTTTAAGATGCACAATATTGTATAATTACGAAACTTACCAGTTTCTCTACAAAGTATACAAGCATAACTTTGAAGAAAGACACATGTTGATTAAAGCCCTTCTCACTGCATTTCTCTGCATGGTTGAAGACGATGGTAGATATGGTCATTTCAAAATAGAAATACATTCACTTGACTTAATGTTTATGCATAAAATTTTATCTCAATAATGCACAAAAGAATATGTACCATCACCAAGAGAGGGTCTTGTCAATGGCGAATGATCTAGCATGAACCTATATATCATCAAAAATCATAATGTGATGTACTATTGTATATCATCAATAAAGACCTGCATGAGCATAAAGGTTTTGTGATAATTATATCATCAAAAATTGTAAAACTCATCAAATGCATGATAATAAGTCGTGTTGCAAAAATACGTCCCTTCTGATTATATCATGTACTCGCTATTTGCATGCAAAAACCGTGTTGCCAAAAAAAGGCATTCATCAATAGACCTGCATTTTCAAGACATCCTTAATATACATGAAACAAACTTGATCATTAAGGTTTAATGATCATTGTTCGAAATGAAATGCATGATAAAAAAAATAAGGCACCATTAAAGACCTACTACTCAAGTGTGCCTGAAGGGTCATCTCTTTGTTTAAGAGTATCCAGTATTGCTTCATGATCAGCAGTAGTCACTGTCCATAGCTCTTTGGTCTTTGTTTTTTCTTGATGCTTCAACAACTTGACATTTGTAGCTATAATAAGGTGTGAATACATTATAATGGTTTTATGTCTCTCATAGTCTTCAAATGCAGGTATGCCATTCTTTCTAATCATGTATGTTCGCAACCAAGTTCCCACAAAAACAACTGAACCTATAGGATATGTGAACCCGTCATCATCTGTCACTGGTTGTGTTAGCTTTTGTTTTCCCTGTACACATCATGCCAACCAATATTCTGATCTCTCTTCATTCCCTTGCGGTGCAACAACTGCAAAAACATGTCCTGGCTGTACAAGATCTAATAGATGATCATACTCAAGTGAACTTTTCATGTCATCATTTGACAAGGATATTGTTTGAGATAAAGGAGTTAGATAGTGGGGAACCCATGTATCAACCCACTCACTTGACTCACACTGATCCCAATCACAACGAACATAACTCTGACAAAAACAAGCCAACGCTCATGTCCAAATGGTCCATGTACTTGCATCTGAGCTGAGAAATGAATGCATCTTTGAAGAATCTTTAATTGTTTGACAATCCAATCTATCTCCCACTGTTCCCTCCTCAACCAACCAAAAGAATCTGCTCACTGTTGAATCAAGAGTACCTCCATGTGACAATGTTGAACTACACCAATCAACAATAGAATGTGCATCAGAGAAATTTGCACCTGAAATCCTCAATTGCTCCTTAACTAGAGCTCTCTTCAAACATGCACCTGCTCCATCATGCTCTCCCTTCCCATGCCCTGCCTCAAAAAAACACCAAATATGAGGTATACGCCTCTCCACATGCATTCTACTCAACCAATAAAACATACAGGCATTCTTGAATTGACTCGTACGGTTATCTGACCATATTATATGTCGGTCAATTTCAATATCTTTCTCATGCAAGAACTCAAAAAAATTCTCGAAAGAATGTTGCACATACTCAGAGGAGTGTGATCTATCATCACTCATATAAAAATGACACTCCCTGATTATCTTCCTGTCCTCTTTTGTACTATCAGGAGCATGTCTAAATGTAATGTGAACAAAAATAGCAATTTGGACTGAATTGTAGTACTGAGACTGTACCTCATTCTGTGGTTGCAATGTATAGTTCTCTGCAAAATCAACCACCGATACAATAGTGCCAATCGAGAAAGAGTTCTTACACATCCTGAACTGTTGATCCAACCACTAAGACCTATGGGTGTGCCTTTCATACTTGTAGAAAAGATTTTCCTTAAAATCCAAAATAAAATCAGCAATACTCACTTCTCTTGAGACTAATTCACATCTAGAACCTTCACCTCCACTCTTCAAAGTATATTTCACTGCCTCGTATCTTTTTTTCTCAATATAATTATTTCCAAACTCGTGTTCGCTGCCCTCATGAAAACATGAAACAAACTTTGACAACCCACCGCATTTTGAGCACTTCTCATTCAAACAATCATTTCTATAGAAATAACAACCATCATCTCTGGGGCATAAAAATAGATCTTGCAAGTCTCTTGATGATCTCAGAAATAGCATTGCACCACACTCCTCCAACATCTCATTAGTATGCATCATAGAACGAATATGACATAAAAGTTCATGGTACATTGAAAACTCCACATGGTACTTGCAACAACAGGTATTGCAAATCTTAAGAGGAACACAATAAAATGGTTTCAAAGATTCAAAGGCCCTTTGTGATATTTGCAAAGTTGGATGTAATTCACAAAAAAAATTGTACAACATTGTTTGGCTTGATTCCGAGAAATGTTTGGGATGCGGTGTGCGGTCTCGGTTGTCAATTCTTAATTTCAAAACGTTCTTTACATTGGGTGACACTCTAGAATTAGAGTGCCAAAATTTTTGAATCTCTTCCTTCACATTGTCAGTCAACTTTCTATCAACACGTGGAAGCCTCCCACCAAATGCCCATGTATCTTGTTGAAGTGGATCGTCAAGTCTTTGTCTTCGTGAAAGTGCTCTATCCAAAGTTTTACAATTTATGTTAAAATCAACACAAGTTTGTCTCATTTGACGAGCCTTCCTCAATTGATGGCTTACTAAGGAGGTTGTAATCACTCTTCGAGCGGCTCTCTTATCTCTTTCTTTGGTATTCTTTCCAATAGAATTGAGAGTGTCAAATAGATTTTTTGCAATAATATAATTTCTCTCCATCTTCTTGTTCATACGAATCTTCAATTTGTTTAGCAATGGTCTCATCTTTATCATCTTTAGCAATTGAACAAAGAGTTGGCATTGCTCTGTCAATGTCTTATTGCTAAAATTTTGGTTGAAAAGTTGTGTAGCCCACAACCGAATGGTTCTTGTTGACCTCTTGCCTTCAAGATTTGCAATAATGTTCTCATCGATTTCAAATAACCATTTTGGGGTTCTTGAAGGTCTTGGATTTGGAATTTGTCTTTCAGCCATGAGAGGGTATTCATTTCTAAAGTAATTAGGTGTTACATATGGCTCACTTGGTTGAGCAATTCCACCTTCAATGTTAAAGTTTTCCACATTTTCACCTCCTATGTCAAAATTTTCCACATGTTGAGCATTTTTATTATCACTTTCAATATTTTCAAAATTTTCAAAATTTTCACTTTCAAAATCTACATTTTCATTTTCAATAACTTGTGGCACATTTTCAAATTCAATTTCCTCTTTAGTTGAAGTAACATTAGCAATATTTAACATACCTTGTCTTCTCCTCCTATGACATTTTCTATCTCTTTCTCTATACACTTCAATTTGGTCATTTGAAAGTTTTCTTTTGCATTTAGATTTCCGATGACTACTACTCCCCATTTCCCTCCACACATGCTCCTTCATGATTGATAATGTAAGTTTTAACTTTAAGAATCTCCCAAAAGCACAAATTTGTCTCTAGCTATCTAGAAACCCATGATCCTCGATAGAAAATAGAATATACAGACTATGGGCCGTTGGAATCTACAAAATGGCCCACAAACCCTATTTTTTTCTGGTTTTTTGTACTAAAATCGGATATCGAATAAAATCAGATATCCAATTTTTTAGTACAAAAATTTGTGGTCCCCAAAAATTTTCCCATTGCTGCCATTTATTTAGTAAACTACCACATGGCAGAAATCCGATATCTGATTAAATCGGATATCAGATTTTATTAGTCATATTTTAGAGAGAGAGAGAGAAGGAGAGAGAGAGAGAGAGAGAGAGGAGGAGGAGAGAGAGAGAGAGAGAGAGAGAGAGAGAGGAGAGGGGGAGAAAGATAGGGGTCGTATGGTGTCTTGGGACACCATAGGACCCCTAATGACACCGTATTGGGTCGCTTTGGGTCATATTGTGTCTTAAGGGGTCATATTGTGTCCTAAGGGGTCCTATGGTGTCCGAAGACACCATATGACCCCTATGGACACCATAGGACCCCTTAAGACACCAAATCATGTCACTAGGGGTCATATGGTGTCCTAAGGGGTCATATGGTGTCCTAAGGGGTCATATGGTATCGTTAGGGGTCATATGGTGTCCATAACGGTGTCATAACGGGTCGTATGGTGTCCCAAGACACCATATGACCCCTATGGACAACATAGGACCCCTTAAGACATCAAAGGACCCCTTAAGACACCATATGACCCCTAATGACACCATATTGGGTCGCTTTGGGTAATATTGTGTCCTAAGGGGTCATATTGTGTCCTAAGGGGTCCTATGGTGTCCGAAGACACCATAGGACCCCTTAAGACACCAAATCATGTCGTTAGGGGTCATATTGTGTCCTACGACCCCTTAAGACACCATATGACCCCTAACAACATGATTTGGTGTCTTAAGGGGTCCTATGGTGTCCATAGGGGTCATATGGTGTCTTGGGACACCATAGGACCCCTTAAGACACCAAATTGTGTCGTTAGGGGTCATATTGTGTCCTAAGGGGTCGTAAGACACAATATGACCCCTAACGACATGATTTGGTGTCTTAAGGGGTCCTATGGTATCGTTAGGGGTCATATGGTGTCTTGGGACACCATAGGACCCCTTAGGACACAATATGACCCAAAGCGACCCAATATGGTGTCATTAGGGGTCATATGGTGTCCTAAGAGGTCATAAGGGTTCATGATGTCTTAATCTCTCTCTCTCTCTCTCTCCCCTAATCTCATAAGGGTTCATGATGTCCTATGATGTCTTAATCTCTCTCTCTCCCCCTCTCCCCTAATCTCTCTCTCTCCCCTAATCTCTCTCTCCCTCTCCCTCTCCTTCTATCCTTCTCTCTCTCCCCTGATCTCTCTCTATCCCTCTCCCCTAATCTCTCCATCTATCTCTCTCTCTCCCCTAATCTCTCTCTATCTCTCTCTCCCTTCCCTCTCCCCATCTCTCTCTCTCTCTCTCTCTCTCTCTCCCCTAATGTCTCCACTAATCTCTCTCTCTCTCTCTCTCCCTCTCTACTAATCTCTTTATCTCTCTCTACCTTCCCTCCCCTCCCTCCCTCCCTCCCTCTCTCTCTCCCTTCCCCCTCTCTCTCTCTCTTTGTCTGTCTGTCTGTTTGTCTCTCCCCTAATCTCTCTCTATCCCTCTCCCCTATTCTCTCCATCTCTCTCCATCTCTCTCTCTCTCTATCCCTCCCCCCTACCCATCTCTCCCTTCCCCCTCCCCATCTCTCTCTCTCTCTCTCTCTCTCTCTCTCTCTCTCTCTCTCTCTCTCTCTCTCTCTCTCTCTATCCCTCCCCCCTCCCTCCCCATCTCTCTCTCTCTCTCTCTCTCTCTCTCTCTCTCTCTCTCTCCTTCTCTCTCTCTCTCTCCTTCTCTCTCTCTCTCTCTCTCTCTCTAAAATATGACTAATAAAATCCGATATCGGATTTCTGCCATCGTCATTAATGTGGCAGTTCAGTAAATAAAAGGCGGCAACGGGATAATTTTTTGGGGACCACAAATTTATATATAAAAATTGGATATCCGATTTCTGTAGTCAAATTTCCAAATTTCAAATTTTGGCTCGGGAATGCTTTGGTATTTGGCTTGGAAGTGACAAGCCTGGAAAGTCAACTGAAAAAACGTGTTTTTCAGTATTCCTTGATTTTCCAGACTTTACAGTGGTGGCTGACGACTTTTTTTGTAGCCAAAATTGATAAAACGAAAAGGGTTTTTTAAGGACGTTCCCAGCTTTCCAACAATATAAGGCTTGTATTATTTCGACTTTAATAAATAATTATTATTTATTTTCTAATTGAATTCTGACAATAGTCTTGATTGATATAGTGATTGAAAAACACTCATAACTTTCAAACGGTATAACATTTTTTGAATCCAAAACATGCGTCACATCCTATGCTTTGTCTACTATAGGGAAAAATTTTAAAAAATAAAAATTCATAAGGTTTTGACCAAGTTAAGGTGGTCAGACATAGGAGTTTCTGAATTTCTAAAAAGTTGTAGTAAAAAATTCATAAATAATTATTTACTTTATAAAAAATTTTAAAAAAATATGTGTCACATCCGGACATGAGTCTAATACTTATATTATAAATATTATAAAAAAAAATTATGATTTGATTGTGATTAGGGTGGTCAAACATACGTCTACTTATTTTTTTCCTAAAATTTAAGTACCACTGCATTGAAATTTGAAATTTTCATCAAATAGGATTTTTTTTTTCCAAAAAAAAGTAGTAGCCTAGAAACTACATTCAATTTTCTATATATTCTCTGCTTACATATTTTAAAAATAATGTTCACAACTTATTCAAATTTTCATGTCAAGTTGCATAACTCTGATTTTCTGAAATTTCTTTGCCACTTAAGGGTCTGTTTTGGCACACCATGATCCTGCACATACCCATATATATACACACACACACACACACACACATATATATGTAGATACACACACACACACACACACACACACACATATACATGTATATATACATGTATATATATATATATGTACATATACATACATATATATGTACATGTATATATATGTATGAGAGGATTCTATCAATTTATGTGTATATATAAATACCTATGCCTGTATATGTTTGTGTGAGTATGACTGTATATAAATCTGACTCCTATGAATATTAACATATATATGCATATATAGTTAATTGGAAGAATACCTATGAGTGACATTATGACCGCATATGTGAGACATTGAATATGAGTATATATATATATATTAATGAGTATTGTATGCGGGAAAAGCAGGTCGATAGAACTCAATATGTGAAAATATTCCAAAAGACTTGTCCACACACACACACAGGACTTCTTGGTGCAAGCTATGGAGTCATGAAGCATAACTCAGCTTCCCAAGGTGGGTCCCATGGTTCTCTATCTTACAATGTCCCTCAAACCAATGTTTTTGCTCTCAGATCACTGAGCAAAATGGTTTAGGGATGGCAAATGCAAGAACGAGGGATGCTTTTTGATAGATTTTAGAATGAAATGCATCCTAAGCTATGCATGACTCTAGAAATGCAATAAACTAGATTATAAGATGTCAAGGTTAGTAAACAAACTATCCTAACATGATATATTAGTCTACGATTGAGCTAAATGATAAAGAAAGTATTCTAAACATGCATGTTTAGACTAATTTCTATCTAAAAGAGAGGCTAAATGATGAGCATAAAAATGATATATGACAGCTTGAATGTATTTGAGCATAAGTATGATACTACAAACTTGGATTGATTTCAAATGGAGGAATGAGAGCTCTATTTATAGCAAAAATAGGGCAATGGATGACCAGGATTGAAAGGTTTAATCAAGGGTTGAGTTTGAAAGTTGGGAATCCATGTTTGCAATTTGCACCAATGAAATGGTGACAAGTGTCAACATAGGGTTGGGTTGAGAGAAAGGGTTGGAGGCATTAAATGCTTGAGAAGACCTTATGGTTATCTAGAGATAAGGGTCAAGCTTAAGTTAGGCTTACCCTAATGGATTAAGAGTTAATCCAAGGATAAACCCTTGTGCAAATGATTAAGAGATAATCATGGTCAAAGCATTAAAGGCCTGATGAGACCCTTGGGTTGGATGAAGGTTGAGTTAAAAGAAATTCTTTAACCATGTAAAAGGGTTTGAGTTAACCATTAATGGTTATTGAAGACTTTGGAGAATTAAGTGGTTGAAGACTTGAAGCCTTTAATGGTTATCAAAGACTTTAAGGTTTTGAGAAGTGACCTCCCTTTGCTTAGGGATGTGACAAAGTTTAGAAGATGGGTTAGGCTAATTCGAAGCGATTAGAAGAGTCTAGAAGGGATTAGAAAGGGGTTTAGGAAGGCAAGTGGGACATGTAGGATTTTGCAAGTGGATGGAGGGATAATAGGATTTAATTGAAATAAAGTTAATTTAATTCAATTTGGTTTCAATTTGGGGAGATTAAATAAATTAGATTTATTCAATTTAGGATAACTATTTAATTAAATTTGAATTTAATTAAAAGTGGATAGGGGGGGATTTAATTGAATAAAATGATTTATTCATTAAATGGGTATAGTGAATTTAATTTAGATAAATTGAGTAATTTACTTAATTAAATAGAGGAATGTGGATAATTTAATTAAATTGGATTTAATTAAATAGAGAAATGAACATAAAATATTCATTTAGGAATATGGTCATTTTTATATGTCTACAAGTATATATATATATATATATATATATATATATATATATATATATATATATATATATATATATATATATATATATATATATATATATATATATATATGATGGCCTTGCCAAGGAGTATGAGCTCCTTGCCAGCTGCTCCTAGGTAAGCAAGCTCAGTTGTTTTGTTGTTACCTTGTTTACCTGTTATATTGTTAGACATATAAGAGAAAACTTAAGATAGAATCTCAGGGGAGATGAATGCCACTCGCTCCCAAGTTAGCTAACTCATCCGCCCTTTTGTTGCCTTCCCTATAGATGTGATCGATCGCAAATCTCTCAAACCCTCTACATAACTCAATGTCTCGTGTCAGTAGAGAGTTGAGTCTCCAATTGGGCATATTGCCTTTTCTTAGAGCGTTGATAATAATTGCTGAGTCCCCTTCAATATCCAAATTCTTCACTCCCATCTTTTTGCAAAGATTCAACCCTTCTAGCAGGGCCACCAATTCAACCCAATTATTCATTTTGATACCTATAGGGTATGCTCTGAAGGTAATTTCCTTACCCTCCCAGTTATAGATGGAGCATCCTATCCCTGCCACCCTTGGATTTCCTCGGGAGGCCCCATCAAAGTTTAGCTTCGGCCAACCCTCGCCTAGAGGTTGCCACATACATTCAGCTCGTTTCCTTAGATTTTCATCAGGGCCATCCCCAATAAAGGGTGGGATAGATAGTCCATCCCAAATTCCCTTCATCTTCTCATCCCAATAGGTTACTGAGGCATTCTTCTTCAGACTGAAGTTGATCTAACTATTGATGGTTTCAATAATAGCAGCCTCAATTTTATTGATTACTTGATTCACCTCTAATTTTTTATTTTTGAGAAGACACCTATTTCTTTTCTTCCACAATTCCCAAATTATGGAAGATGGAAGAGAAATCCATAAGCCTTCAAATAGACAACCTCTTCTTAGGAAAGGCCAAGCTTGGAGCATTCCTAAAATAGTTTGGGGAAAGGCAGAGGACCAGCCTAGTTTCTGGGTAAACCAAACCCAACATTGGTTTGCATAGGTGCAATTGAGGATGAGATGGTTTGTGTCTTCTTCATCCTTTTCACAAAGAGGGCATCTACTAGGTCCTTCATACCCCATCCTTCTAAATTTTTCAGCGGTCAAGAGCTTATTCTGGAGAGCAAGTCATGTGAAGACTCTAGCCTTGGGTAGGCAATATCTGTCCCAGCAGAGTTTTAGAGGCAGCTCTGTCTTGGGTCTAAGGTGGGCTTTAGTGATGTGAGAATACCCATCCTTGGAGTTATATTCCCCATTCATGGAGCCATCCCACACAAGCCTATCCTTTCCAAGACTAAAGGAGATGTTTCTTTCTCTTAGAATTGCCATGAGTTTATCTTTATCCCTAACAAGGATATCCTCATTTTCTCTGACTATCCATTGCCACCCCGCTCCCTCCTCTAAGGGGGAGATGTAGTTCCCTAACAATTTCCCTCTACTTGATTCAAGGACTGCTCTTGTAGGCCCAAAGTCATATATTTTATTGATCGCCTTATACCCTCCCCAAGAGTCTGACCAAAACAAGGCATCTTCCCTAGACCCTAGGTTCCAAGTGAGTTTATTTGAGATAATATTTCTACACTCCAGTATAAAGTTCCATATGCGGGAGCCTCTAGGTGGCTTGTTTTCTCTAAATATTTGGATAGGGTTATCTTCATTAAGGTATTTATGGTACAATATTCTTGCCCATTTTAAATGGGGATCTCTGAACATTCTCCATACTAACTTTGCCCCAAGGGCCCTGCTTTGGTCACAGATATTTTTATTGCCGACACCTCCTTCTTCTTTTGGTCTACAAATCTTATCCCAAGATATGATTGATAATTTCTTATCTTCACTGGCACCTTGCCAAAAGAACTTCCTAAGGTGTTTATTTAGCTCATCCTGTTTTTTGGTCGATAAATTGTGACAAGAAAGTTGGTAAATGGGCATTGCTGCCAGAACTGATTTGACCAAGGTTGCCCTACCTACGGAGGACAACCATCTCCCTTTCCAGGTGTTCATCTTCATCTTGATTTTTTCCACCATGTGGTCCCAAGACTTTGATGTCCTGCTTCCTTTATCCAGAGGGATGCCTAAATATTTGCAAGGGAGGAGACCAGGCTTGATCTCCAAGGCCCTGCAAATCTCTTCCTCGGATGTGGTTTCTATGTTGAAGATGAACATAACTGACTTCTCCAAATTGACCTCTTGACCCAAGGCTTCCATGGAGAATTTGAGGATACATTTGAAGGCCCTTGCTTCCCTAATGTCGCCTCGCCCAAAAATCATTGTGTCAATTACAAATTGCTGGTTGGTGATGTGAGTAAGACCACTGGTAATGGGTATACCTATGATCCCACCCTCTTCCAGCCTTTGAGATGGACCTCCCTAGAGCCTCTGCCATAATGATGAAGAGGAAAGGAGACATAGGGTCTCCCTACCTTAGTCCCCTAGAGCTACTAAAAAAACCTTTAGGTGTGCCATTGACCATAACAGAGAATTTGGGGATGGAAATGCATTAAAAAATAAGGTTGATCCAAGATTTGGTGATGCCAAACACTTCCAAACATTTGCATAAAAATATCCAATCCACTTTGTCATAAGCTTTACTAATATCTAATTTGACTAGCATGCTTGGTGCTCCATTAAGCTAGATTGAGTGTATAGCTTCCTGAGCTATTATTACCCCGTCATAGATTGATCTGTCAGGTAGAAAGCCTGTTTGTTCTTCACTAATTATGATAGGGAGAAGTTTCTGAAGTCTAGTTGCTAAATTTTTGGTAAGTAGTTTATAAAGGGTGTTACAAAGAGCTATGGGCCTATAATCATTGAAGCTATCTGGTTTCTCTTTTTTTGGAATCAGCACTATGAAAGTATTGTTGATCTCCTTCAGTAACTTACTTGAGTTTCTAACACCCTCTAAGGCCTCTATTATCTCCAGACCCATAAATCCCCAACATTTTTGGAAGAAGCTAGTAGGGAAGCCATCTGGGCCCGGAGCCTTATCTGGATTCATTTTCATAAGGGCAGATTTGACCTCCTCCTTTGTAAATTTCTCAAGCATACATCTGTTGTGTTCTTCCTTAATGAGTTTTGGAATATTTCTAATTATATTAAGTTGGCCCCTAAGGTTGGAGCTGACAGTGTTGTTGAGGACGTCTTCAAAGAACCTTACAACTTCCGCTGACACCTCAGACAAGTCTACCAGATTTACTCCTTGGGAGTTCTTAATGTTAGAAATTCGGTTTACCCATCTTTTCTGCTTGGTGCTATTATGAAAGAACTTTGTGTTGTGATCTCCATCTTTTAGCCAAGTTTCCCTAGATTTTTGTCTCCAAAAGATTTCTTCTTTAGCCAGAATATTTTCATACTCTGATAGTAATATTTTTTCTTTTAGGAAGAGAGGTTCATCCATCCCCCAAGCCAAAACTTCCTTATTAACATTCTTGAGGTCCATTTCTACTAAAAGTTTCTTGTCAAAGATGTTACCGAAGTGCTCTCTATTCCACTCCAAGAGCCTCCTTTTGATTAACTTCAATTTGTTTGCAACAGTATACATCTTTGAGCCTGAGAATACTGATTCAATCCACCATTGTTCAATCAGGTTGATGATGTTGTCATACTTAAACCACATGCTTTCGAATTTGAACGAGCAGTTTCTAGGTCCTTGATCTGTCATAATGTTAAGTTGGAGTGGATAATGGTCAGACCTGGATAAAGGTAGGATCTATGGTTCCATTGTGTAATTGAAATTCATAAGCCCTCCATGGATGAAAAATCTATCGAGATTTTCAACAATATTGTTGAATCCTTTCCTTCTGTTGTTCCATGTAAAGGTGTTCTCTGTTGTCTGAATTTCCAACAGGGAATTCCTATTGATCCAATCAATGAAGTCCAAAGCTGCGGTAGGTAGCTTTTTACTGCCTCCTCTTTTGTCTGATGCCTTAGTGATGGCATTGAAATCTCCTCCAATAATACACATCTCATTCAGATTGTTTCTTAAGAAAGTCTCAAGTTCCAACCAGACTTGAGCTTTATCCTTGTTTTGAATAGGACCATAAACATTGATCAGGTTAAATCTTAACTTATTATTATAGCAGGATACCTTTCCGCCTATCCAATTCTGTTTTATCTCTAATGTTGAAAACGAGGAATATCTTGGATCCCAGATGATTGCTAAGCCTCCTGAAGCCCCAAGGGCTGGGGAATACTTCAGTTTCCTAAAATCTAATTTCTTCTCAAAGAGGTCTATCTCATATGAGTTCATTTTAGTTGCTTGGATTAGAATTATGTCTGGTTTTAATTCATATATACAACGGTTATGATACGTTGCTTGTTAGGGGCATTCATACCCCTAACATTCCACGATAAGAGTTTCATGGTTCTGTGGGGAGGAACTTCCCCTCCCCTACATTAAATAGAGATGAAATTTTTGGTTGGCCCCAAGCTTCCCCATCCTTGGTTCTTAATTCAACAAGGGATCTTCTACCCCTTCTTTTAATGGACTTGGCACAGTCGAGAGAGTCTTTTCTCTCTTTTGTATTAAGAATGCCTAGAATGATTGGGTTCTCATTTTCCAAATTATCTAGGGCCATGAACAGTTCTTCTGTTTCCATATTGACTTTGGCATTATCCACTAAATTTTTGACATAAAGCTCCCTCTGCCTTTCCAATTCTTTAGAATCACAAACCTCATCAACAAATTGTTCCATTAGGTCATTGACTACTTCTTCCCCAATAAAGTTGGTGATAATGTTGATTTCCCTTGCTACTTGTTCTCTCTCTTCCTTTGCAGCCGCCATTGAATCAATCTTCAGGGGTGGATAAATCACCTCTACCCCCCCACACTCGCTTCATATCATTATCTTGTGTTGTCGGTTGATCTTGCTTAGAACCATTATCCGAAGCAGGGGGACAACATTCCTTCACCAATGGTTGCTCTGAAAGGGATAAATTGACTTCCGTTAAAGTCCTCAGAAGGCTCAATTTATCCATCCCCGAGTCTTTGCTTATACCAGAGTTGACATTATCCCCTAGAGTGCCTATACACGGTAGTTCCTTATGTAATGGAGGCTCCCTAATCTCCCCATCTTCTAAATCTTGATCCTTGTTCCAAGGATCTTCTATTGTTGTCATGCCTACTTCCAGAGATGGGAGGAAGGGGGAGTTTATTTTCTTATTTAGGGAGTCCTTAGATAAGGACTCAAAGCATCGATTCGCTGCCATTTCCGATGCAGAAGCTTGATGCTTGGATTCTATCTTTAAAGATTCATCGCCCTCCAAAGTGAAACCCCCCATTCCTTCCATAATTTAAGTAAGACACCTTCTTTATTATGATTTATCTGAGGGTGTGACATCACAGGTGAGGATTTCTTGGAGATATCATCTCCGATGGGGCCATTATAAAAGGCCGGTTCGAAGGTTAAAATGTGGTTATTGATTTTTAAAGCTATGTTTTTTAAAGTTTTGATATTGATATCCATATTCACCATGAGAGCATGGTTTGAGAATTTAAATGGAGTTTTTTTGACACATACGAATTTCCCTATCTTATTGCCTATCATTCTTAAGATTTCTAAATTACAAATTTCTACTGGTAAGTTATCAATTGATATTGCTCTATTTACCATAAAAGGTTTTAAACGGGATTGATCAAAAAGGGGTTGCCATTCCCAACATTCTAAGCAAAAACCCTTATATGTCGGGATATCCCCATTCAAAAGCCTATTTCTCAAAACTGGATTGCTACATTCTATTGAAAGGAAATTTTCAGGGAGGAAGTCGATACTTACCTAGCCTTGAAAGGATGTCATTAACCATTCAGCGATTTGTTCGGTTGGAATACCAATACCTTCCCATCGAGCAAAGATGACGAGTTCTTTACAATGCCTCTGATACTTTGTTAGGGTTTGATTGTTGATTTCTATCACAGACCTTTCCTTCGTGGCTGATGGACACTTCGATTGGACACCCTTAAAATGTTTGTCCATCGCTGAATTCTGATGGTGTTGCAGTGAATGACTAGCAAGGGTTTCCATGCCCCTCGAAATCTTTGTTGTAAATTTTTGCTAGTGAGTGTTTCCTCAGTTAAAGGTTTTGTCTTTATGGGTAGGTTTTAAAAAACCCTTCTCCGAATAATGCAGAGGACGATGGTCATGGCATATTGGCTGACGATTCGCCCCACTAGCTGGGCATTTGGGTTGCTTGCGTCCAGCCTTCTGCCACTTCTGGTCATCAATGGATGGGGGAGGAGGGGGAGCCCTTCCCATCTCTATCAGCGAATATTTAGTTTTCGCGAAGAAGGTCTGATGTTCCTGATTTTTTGCTGCTGCAAAGATAAGGCCATCTTCCCGGTGACTGCTAACAAGAACAAAAAATCTATTCGCGAAGCCCAGAAAGTTGCCATATGGAGGCCTCGATAGCAGATTAGATGTCGCATAGACATTGTGACAGTTTTTCGCTTGCAGAGCCATTTTAAAATAATTTAATTTGTGAATTATTGAGATATTACTATACATCCATCCACTTTTTTAATCAATGTGTTTAATTTTTTATTTAATTTATATTATTAAATATTTAAAATAAATTAAATTAAATTTGTGAACTATTTTATAAATTATTATTTCATTTTTTAATTTGGTTGAAAAGTCATATATATGTACAAGTAGGAGATATTTTCCACAACAAAGTCAAATTATGATATTGCTATCAGGATTCAACTTTGTAGTTTTTGAGTCAAACTCATAATCTGACTCAAAAATTACACAGTTGAATCCAATTTGACTTGTGGAAAATATCTCCCACTTATCAATAGATGAGCTAAAGGGGCTCTATAATGAATGGTTCATATGGCACAACACTTGCTAAAGGTTTTGCAAATTAGGTTGCAAGCTAAGTGTGTTTAACCTTGGAGGAAACTCTATGGTTAAGCGCGCTTGAGTTGGAGTAGTATTGAGATAGGTGACCTCCTAGGAAGGCTCAATGCTTCACCTATGTGAGTATCACCTAGATGCAATGAGTGCTAAGTGGACCATTCATTCTCATGAGAGATGGGTTCTTGCAAACCACTACTCATGAAACATGGGTGAATGAGTTTGACTTGAAAAGTACATAATTGAATCCTGGTAGCAATATAATAAAGTCATAAATGTATTTAAAAAAATGTTAAACTTTAAGTTGATGTAATATTTGTATATTAGTAAAATATTATTTTAATATTAATAAAAAAATTCTTCTCATGTTTATCTAATTTATTTAAATTTCATATTACTATTTCAAGTAGTGGATTATAACTAATATATGGTGATTTAATAAAATTTGATGTAGTGAAAATAATATTTGTCTCATTTACTTTTTTTAAAATTTGATAATATATAATATTATGCTCTTGTTTAATTTACAATTATTTTATGTTCACCTTTACAATATTTGAATTGCCTTGCTATTTTTTATGAATTATAATCTAGATTATTATGACGAAATTTAGCTTGAAAAAATATAAGTTAATAATAGTTTTAAAAATTCAAATGATTTAAAATTTCTTTGCAATAAAAAATTATTAGAAAAAGTATAAATTAAGTTATTATAATATGTAAAATACCATCTCTTATGAATTGAATTATGATACTCAATCTAATGTAAACACTAAATAATATATGCCAAATTAAATAGTATGTACCATTGAGTTAGGTTAGGAATAGGGTTAGTATTAAGGCTCAATTAGGATTAGAGTTAGCAATAGGATTCAAGTACATGATTAATATTCTAGGATAAAGATTGGGGTTAAGATTACATTTGGATTAGGATTAGGGTTAGCATTAGGGTTCAATTAGGATTGGAGTTGGTGTTCCTAAAATTTAAATTAAGGTTAGAGAGAGTGTTAGGGATAGGATTCAAGTAGATTTTTTCTTTGATTTGTACCTCCAATATATTAGTTAGTATATGTCTTACTATCGACATAACTATTACACCTCTTTTTGGTGCAAATGCTAATTTATAGATTAAATAAATAATTTAAATAAAATTATTAATATCAAATTAACCCTAAATTCTAATTACACTAAAGGATTTCCTTATTTGAAATGTAAGAGTTGATTTTTCAATTTGATAGTTGATAACATAACAAAGGTATGCAAGACAATCACAACATTTTGCACTGTTGGATTTTGCACTTTTTTCGCCCATCGCTGACTTGAAGCCTATTTTCGAATGGCTTGCAACCTGCCTGCACCCAGATGGTACTATCAATAATGCCTTGTCTTCTAATTCGCGTTTCCCTAAAATACTCACCTCACGTTTTTTGGGCATACACAACAAAGCTAGACACATTTTATCAGGCATATCGTGAACATGCTCTACTCTGCCCTTTTATTCTCTTCCTCATTTCTATAGTGCCCCTTTATTTACCTTCTTTATTCTTTCTTTTGTGTGTATCTTCTTTCTGATATGCAAATTCAATTTCCTATGTTTCTATGCATCATTCTCCACTCATCCATTTGTACATTTGCAGTCACATACTCCCTCTCTCTCTCTTTCTGCTTTCATTGTAGGTTCATTTTTCTATTTTGTTTATTTACCATGCACTACACCATTCTAACTTATTTAACTTTTGTGCAGCAATCTTTTGGCTTTTGTAAGAGACTAGTTTACATTTACCATGCAACTACTTTTCTCCCCCTTAGATTGCTTCTTGCTAATTTAACTTCAAAAAAAACTATAGCCAAAGATAGACGATCCATTCCCTGTTCTCCTCCAGCCTGGGCGACTCTTTAGTTTACCCATTTGTCCACCACAATTTCAACGCCTCTTTTTACCTTTATTTTCTTCTAGTTATCTCCTCCTTGACCTTACTTTTCTTCATGCAATTTATGGATAAAATACACAAGTTAACTACACCAAGTTAGGGGAAGAGCACCAGTTACGTTCATGTTCCAATAACTGTTTACTCTTGCACATTCAATTCTCCAATTATCAATTTAAAAAAATCCAAAAAACAAATAACTAAAAGTTCATTAATAAATTTCACATGTACCAATAACCGCTAATTTTTTAACATTTTTTGATCACAATTGACCCATTTGTACACCTTTGTTGGTATCCATAGCGCACAACTACTGGGCATTTGGGTATAAGTATTGGCAATTCAAAGTGCAAGGTTATTGGGGCACCTTTAAGCAAGTATCAACGATACTTTGAAATGTGTACTTTTTGACCCTTGCGCACATAATTGATCCCACAATGTGCATGTTACTACCCATCTAAGTCAAAACAATAGGTATAAGAAGTTAAGTCGCATGTGGAGACAACCATAAATATCATCAAAATCCAGTGTAACTTTTAGAATCTATGAATGCATGAAGTTAGCTATAACGACTACTGGTATGCTTCCCCTAGGTGCAAGGATGTAGTTTTTTCATATAGTACTAAGGCATTACTTTCCTTATTTTTGATTTGTGATTTTCTCCATGTTTAAGAGCCTTCAAAACCACTACAAATCTGACGTTTCATTTAGGGTTTTTTAAATACTAAACTACAAACAATAATGAATCCAAGACTTACACACATGTCACCCACCGAGTTGACATAAAAATTGGCTTGTATTATTTTTCCTAGCTTTGTTTCTTTTGTCTCTCTTTTGCCATAAGTCGACCCTTTTATTGGCTTAAAATGCCCTTTTGTTTTCAACTGTCATGTTGTTCCTCAATCAAATGATGATATGAGAATGCCAAAACTTCAATCAATTGCAACCTTTCTAACTGTCGTTCAATATTTCACAAATTTTAAATACTGCGGAGTTGCAAACTTAATTATGAAAGCTTGATGCAAAATGAATGGACAACTCATCTCAGATGCTCCTACATCGTTTTCAGCAATGAGAGATATAAGTGCATCATTTCAAAATTTTGAGATGGACATCTATCAAGCCACAATTATATTTGATTGTGTAATCTCGCAAATTTCATATATGCAAAATACATTTTAATTTTTAATTACCTTTATACAGTTCATTTGAGAGTCACTATCTTCAATACTCTCAATTTTCAGAAAATAAATACAATATCTACAATATTATATGAGTAATATCTCTCTAGCCTATTTTTAACTTTCAATTGAATAATACAAATTTTAAATACTTTATATTTATAATATATAATCTCCCCCACATATTCCTCTTTCAAGATGTAAAAATAACACATCTTTTCTTTTAACACTTCATTTTTCTTCAATTTATTTCATCTATATTTTGTGTAGTTAGATCATTTATGCAATTAATAGATTACATAAACAATGCATTATATTCGAACAAAAACAACCTAACCCATCTAAAAGTTATGTGAAAGCAGTTTTATACAACTCCCATTGGTAGATTTCCATTGGTAGACTTATGGTGTTTAATAACAGTATATGAAGTGTTTAAAGGAATGCCTTTTTATAGAATTGCTCGTAATCTAGCAAATTACTTACTCCATAGGTAATTGACAATTTGAAATGCTTTTATCTTGTTTATGAATTGTAGATACATGTTGGAATATTATTAGACATTGATCATATTTTCATATATATATATACTAAAATTTTTAACATATAAATCTTTTTATCTTTGATTTCAATGATCCTATATTTATCATATGAATATTTTATTTTTGAAACTCATTAATTGTAATATTGCAATTTTTTTAAATTGCTCCCTTCAAACAAGGGTATCTATTTTCCCTCAAAGTAGATGAACCTATTTTGTGCTATAAGTTCACCTAATCAGAGCAGGTAGCCATCCAAAAAAACCAAATCTAGAGATTAGGTGCGATTGCTAGTATTAGATCTGTCTCGAGAATGTTGCTTTGCTATACAATATGCTGTTTATTTTCAACTTAGTTGGATTTTGGAGGTTTAGCAGTAGTAGGGATATAAGGAAGAGCTAACACAGAAAGGACAGATTGTCTGGGTTTCATCGCTAGCCACAGTATTGACAGCTGGTGACAATAAAAAAGGCACTACTTTTCATCAGAAGTGGTAAATGGATATAATTTTGGTAGATACTAGACAGCGTACGTTTCTGACAAAATCGTGCAAATTTGTGCTGGACAGTGGGCATCGCCATAGTGCCAGCTACTAAACACTTTCGAGATGGTCGGAGGCATCATTATAGATTTTTTTCCTGTTTATCATATGTGAAACATGCTATCATTTCATTTATTTCTTTTTTTTTCAGATTAAATACAGATGAGCATTTATTCATTAAAAATTACGGAAACTCTTAAGTTATTGTTTATGTTTTTATACCAAGTAGCTCTCATCCATAAAGGAAGAAGAGCTTGATAATATGGTAGGGAATGTGATTCGAAATAACCATACAGAAAACTCACACACTTCAAATCGAAAGATATTCTTATTTATTATTATAAACATATAATTTTTTTTGTGTTTCCCATCCGTAACTTCCATTAAGATGTCTGCAACAAAGAGCGCAGGCTACAAACCCAAAAAATAAAGATAAAATCAAATCAGCCCTTGAAAGTGTCTGTTTGGTGGCAGACAATGCATATGGATCCCCTCAGAAACGCCTGACTGATTACAGACCCACATTTATTTCACCTCCTTCCATAACAACACTAAGCCAAAAGAAACAGCTGCACCAAGTTTGATTCATGGGCACTTGGATTTGCCTTTGTTGTTCTTCCTGTCTCTGTAACATGGGCATTCATCCTTATTACCAGCCTGCCCGCTGGGAACACAGTTGCAGGATTGACAGCAAACGTTGCACATTTTTAAGCACATTTTGTGGTACCCACGATTATTCTTGCACCTCACCTCGCATTTATCACCACACTCTGTAAACAAACACCAACAAATGTTAGCAAGTTATGAAATATGTTTCTGATAATATGTAAAATCTTCTGATCAGCCTTGTGGATCACAGTCCCCATTGCCATTCTATTATCAGAATAAGGAAAAATCCCTTCCACATTGTACCAGCAGTACTACATACTGACTGGATTGAAACAAGAAATGAGACACAGGGGAAAACTTGCCTTTTCCTGATAGTTTTGGTGCAGGGGCGACCGCTGGGGCCACCGTTGGGGCGTAACCTACAGCTTCTGTTGCTGCAGTCTGTGTGTATAACAACCATACAAACAAATATGTTAGTCTAGGAATATCTCTACTTATGAAAAAGATGAAAATCTTGATTTGAAAGAGGAAAAAAATATGGAATGAAATGAAATAGAATACAGACTTGTAATGAAGAAAGAGCGAGGAAAAGAGCCAACAAAAAGCAGAAGCATATTGCTCTCTTCATCTCCATTGTTGCAGAATGAGATCGTTATTGGATGCTCTATGTTTGTGGGTTTCCAAGGTATTTATAGGGTTTTGGAGGGGTTTAGCGTGGTATAATGATTTGTATCATAGGTGAGATTTGGGAAAAAGTGAGGAAGTTTCCTTGGATGAATATTTAATTAAATACGCGCTTTCTCGGTGGGAATCGTGATGACTGCCAATCTATGTAGGTTTTGAGTTGTCATGGAGTTGGAAGGCGTGTGGAGAGATAAAATTACACAAGGTGAACATTTATTTAAGATTGAAATAGACAAGTAAATATTTTCATTGCTTCAATGGTGACGTAGTTAAATCTTTTGGGTGAAGTGAAGGTTTTCCACTTTCATGGAATGTGAGGTTCATGTGGTGATGTCTTAAACATATTGTTCACTTTTCTTCACAAGCTTAGGGTACTCGCTAGCTACCAATTGCTTAATCATAAACCACCCCATATTTAAGATTGGTGGGCCCCTTTAACACATTGTCTTTATTATGTAAGGTTTATGTTGTTGGACATTTATTGTGTTGTTGTGCTTTGGAATGGTATTCACTCATGTGGCACTCACAGGTAGTATGTGTTTGTAGTTGATAAATATTTTTAGTCATTATGTTTCTATCCATCTTTAAACATACATTCATATGATGTGATTAATGATTTAAGTTAATGCAAAATCAATATTGTTGTGATCTTATTTGCTTGTATTATCTTTAATTTTTAATTCTATCAAATGTACTTGTCAAGGTCATTTTGTTTGATGGAGAATGAGGATGTATTTATATATGTCTTAATGAAAAATAGATGTTGAGATTTGATCTTGGATGAATGGTAGAGATTTTTTTAGATTTAATGGAGAATCTTTATTTGACTAAAATTAGTCAAGAGTGAAAGAGAAGTTACATTAGTTTTTAGTGGGCTTTAGTGCGGGTGATGATAGTTGATTGTTTTTTCTCATTTAATTGATTAACTACATATGGATTGCAAATAGAAGGAAATCATAAATGAGTTACGATAAGAAAGTTCAAGTAGATAATCAAATTTATTTATTTATTTAATGGGTTATGCATATATTGAAAATGAGAGAGAATTGCAAAGGAGTTATGCTAGAATATGAGAGAACTAAATTAGTTTTCTTTTTAAATAAGAAATTATTTGTGGAGGATACATGAAAATGAAATTATTTATTTTAGAATAATGGACAAACATTAGCATAATTAATTTAATAATATGAATTATTTAATTAATTAGTGATGGTAAATTAAAAAGGCAAATTAATGTACAATGCAAATGAAAAATGTTAACATGGCATTAGAATTAGATTATGATGCAATGTTAGTTGTCACATTATGAGGTGGTGAAAAAAGTGTATCACCCCTCTTTTATATGGTGTTGTGGAGTAACATTGTTTTAAAGGAAGTATCTATAGGTAGTCTATGGGATGAAAAAATAGTGACAGCATACCCTAGAATGTTGAGATTTTAGTTTTTAATTGATTTGATGATTTAAATTGATTTAGATCAATTGAATGATGATTGATAATTGGATCCGACAATTTAGATTTCTTTTGATATTTTGACATTTGGATGGATTTGGATTCAAAATATTAATCTTGATTTTACATTATTTAGTTTAGGGATGCCTCTTGGAGATGATAGGTGGGTTTGAATAACATAGGAGAGCTCTTAAACTGGATAATAAATATTAGAAAGGATTTTTAAGGATGAATGGAAGAGACATGTTTGAATAGATTTGGATGTTAATGATAGATGAAGAGAATACTGACAACGTATTAAATATTATGTATGAAAATGCTAGTGGAGGAACTGTTCGAGTATCTAGGATATTTATCTAGATATTTATTAATTAGGTCCTTTAATTACTTTTTCACTTAAGCTAAACTTAGGTGTTTTTTTTCTTTATTAATTAGGCTAATAATAGCTTAATTTGTCTCATTCATTATGATTGTGACACTTGGCGCATGCTAATTTAATCTAGGGTTTGCATCTAGGGTTTCATTCATCCATTTGTACATATTAATTCATTGTAATGTATCTCTAGTATTGTATCTCCAATATTCTTGTGTACAATCAATAAATAATTTTTAGTTTCTTATTGAGCATATTATCTTTGCTTGATCTCTTTTGTATGATACTTATGTTTTGCTTGTCGATGATTCTTGGCTATTGTGGTTGAATCATCAATTCCTACATGGTATCATAGGCCTATCTTCATGTTCCTACTCCTCACATTGAGATCCCATCTCAATCATATTCATCTTTTATTGTTTCTAATCAGATTAGCATTGGCTCATGCATAAACACCACTGATTTAGTGCAACAAGACATTGTTCTTCTAGACATAGTTACTTGTGATTCATATCTTACAAACATATCATCCTTGTTTGTGGAGTTGCATATTGAAAATTTGGAGGATTATTTTGAGGACATTCATCTCCTCTTTGTTGATAGCCACATCAATGTTTTCAACTTATCTTCATAGCCCATGGAGCTTGCTTTTCATTAGTTTTTGCAAAGTGTTGATTTGTCACCTCCTACATTTATTGAGCATGTACTTGATTGGTTTATGGCATCATCATATTTCATGTACATAACAACATTTGGACAGTTTCTAGAGGCACGTGTAATTTGGATTTGGATTCCTACATCTTCATGTTTATGAGAGTGGCTTCTCATATCTCTAGTGGATTTGTTTCTTCCTAAGAGGGGAAATATTATTTGCAGGCAATGAATCATGTTTTGTCTTCAAACATTTGATCACTGGCATATGAGATACTTCTTTTTTGTTTGAACATGTTAGAACTTAGGTGCATGTGTCAATCCCACACTGTTGAGGTATGTGCATCGACCTAGGATTCCTATCCTCATTTTCTCTCTCTTATGGGGGGATATTTATGTACATATTTTTCTACCACTTCAAGTCTCAGACATTATAGGTCTTCTTCTATGGCATGTGGTGAAGATAAGTTGGAGATCCATGCTCTCTTTGCATCCACACATCAGTCCTCCCAGTGCCTTCTTGATTAAGGAGTCACTCATCACATGACATCATCAGAGGGTATCTTCTATTATTTTGAGCATCATGCATTTCCACAGATTTTGATGGGTAATAGCACTACATGAGTGTTAATGGGAGTGGTTCTATTGAGGTTGATGGTAGAACGTTCAATAATGTTCTTTGTGTCCCTTCATTATCTTCCAACCTCCTTCATAGTGGTTCCTAAGACTTGTGTTGATCCCTCTCCACCTCTTAGTTCTTTAAAGGTCGGCTCAATTTAACAATTTGATTGTTCCCTTCTAGTTTCAGTAGAGTGGGATGAGTACTTGCTAGATATTTCAAGGTTATTCGATACATCACACACTGTAGAAATTAGGGACATGATTGAGGATATTCCATTGATCTTTGACGGTAGTTTGAGCATTATTGTCATCCCATCTTCAATGCCTTTAGAGGTTGTTCACTAGGTATCTTCATATTTGTTTGGATTTTCTTTATTTGGTTTTGTATCTTTTGATTTAGACAGTTGGGAAGTTGAGCATTCTTCCATGGCACACATCATGAGACTATTCCTTCCATCTCCTTTCATGGAGTTGTTTCAGCTAGACCATTTGATTTGTTTCTTCCCAAGGTGAGGAATATGGTTTGGCGCTCTTGTATCTTCATCAACATTCATCCTTGAGCCTTCATCTTCAACATTGGAGGTCCTTCATCATGGGAGAGATACATAATCTCTTATTTTCTCTCCTATGGGGATACTCATGTGACCAATTCAATACTTGGGGGGACATCTTGATTCATCCATGCTTGTCACATGTACTTTCTTTTTCATTTCCTTTTCTCTCTTTTGGAGAGGAGTTTTCTCCCATTGGATTTTTTGCCTTTTCCATATTTGTGAGAGTTAAATTGGTTCGAGTTTCATTGCTTTGCAATAGTTTGTACATGAGTACCCAATTAGGCCTAGTTGCAGGACTCATTCAAGCATACATTCATATTATCTCTTTAGCTTATCCCTAAGTTAATCTTAAGGGGGGTTGTTGGAGTAATTAGGACATTTATCTAATTATTTATTAATTAGGTCTTTTGGTTACTTTTTCACTTAAGCTAAACTTAGGTGCTTTTTTCTTTTATTAAATTAGGATAATAATAGCTTAAGTTGTCTCATTCATTACGATTGTGACATTTGCAGTGAAATGAAGGTCAACATCATGTTCAAATGGCCCAAGAACTCTATGATCGCTTGTCAAATCATGATAATTGGAGGTCAAAAAAGTTTTGGCAATTTTTTTGGATGGATGGTTTACAAGGTACACAAATATATATATATATAGTGTAATTTGGAACTAGGGTTTCAACAAGTAGGATAAGACCACCAATTAGCCAAATTAACCAATACATTAAAATGAGGATGAACTCAATAGATCCAACCTCAATTCTATTAGGAAGAGGGTTGAATGTTGATTGAGACCCTATTTCCCCTTTTGTTTGAGTTGAAGTTGTGTTTGAATTAGGTTTTGAATTGTAAGTAGTAAATCTATAACAAACAATGAGAAATTAAAATGAAATTATGAGAACAAAGTGTTGCAGAAATCAAATAGAGTTGTAAACTAAGACTTGAGCAAGATAAGAGGATCAGAGCTTGTACCTGAAATTTTGAGAAAATTATAGAGACCAAGGCGATGGGCGCCCTAGTCCCTCTGTAGTGCCCTGGTCTTGAGGTGTCCCCAAAATTTCTACAAAAGGTAATTCACTTTGTCTTGCTCTCCTCTATCCCTTTCCACCTACACGACTCCTGAATCTACCACCTGCACACCAAAAGAAGGGAAATTATGTTGTGGATAGGGGTTTGCCTTAGGTAAAACCTTGAGTTTGGAATTAAGCCTAATTGAAATAGAAATTGAACTTGAATTGAAATAGAAATTGAACTTGAATTGAAATGGAAAATCTTGCCTAAATTGAGGGGAAGGGATTGAAATGCTTAGGATAAGTCCTTCATGTGTTGATGCAAAAACATGATAAATCACACAAAATCCACCACGAAATCATAGTTGAAACATAAGCTGAAAATACCTTGATGCAGTTTGCTACTCCTTGAATCGTATTTGCTCTAGAATTGATGATAGTGTTTGCATATGATGTCATTGTTATATGAAAAATGAATTGAGAGAGATGCCTTATATAGGGATTTCATAATTAAAATCACCATTAGGTTGAATTAGAATTGATATATTTTCGCACAGAGCTAAATTTGAATAGGATAAGACCACCCAATCATCCTCCCAAAATTTCATGAAAAAATCGCAGGACCATGGTGGTGGGCGCCATGGTCTTGACCACTTTTTTCCAAATTTCTAGGTATGTGAGCTATTGTAATTCTAATGCTAAATCTAGCTTGGTGTGATAATCCAAGGTGTTTAGATATGCAAAATATGCTTTGAGAGTTGAAATTAGGATAGGATTAAGGAAAAATCAGGATAAAATGATAAAGGGCACACCTAGAATTAGGGGCCCAAATAAGAGTGTGATGATGTAATAAAGTGAAATAAGACCCATAATATTAAATTAAATATTAATTAATTACAATAAAGGTCTTATAATGCATAGAGGGAAGGTAAATACTAAAAAAGGTGCTAGGAGAGTGCGAAATTGGACACAGTAATAAAGGATGTACAATTTACGACACTACATTTAGCCCCCACATTAGTGGAGTATGAGCTTACGATCATACTCTCAGTAAAGTAGAAAGTGAGAGATAGATCATTTGAGAGAAATAAAAACTAGGGATAGGATAATATTGAGGGATGATAAAGCCCTCAAGCATAGGATCTTATCAATCCATGCAAGTAAACTTCAAGTATAATCAAGAGCAAACAACATTAGTACTAAAACACAAAGCTCCAAGTCAACTAGTTGATGAGACCTTGATAATCAAAATGTCTCAACCACTAATATCATTCTTGTTATGTTATTGCAAGAGTACAAGTGGACTTATGGAAAGAAAAAGGACGTGTACACCAATTGAAAGCACAAGAAACCATGATCCAACGCTAGAAAATGTGTGTTATGCTATGACTTCATGGGAGAGAAAGAAAGAACATGAATTCCAGGGATAGCAAGTTGCATCAAGCTATGTTATCCATGTTGGGGAGGAGAGTCAGAATAGTCTAGCTATGTTTTGCTCGTTCCACTCTAGTTTTGGGCATGGAGCATCTTGTGTAAGACTTTGTTTTGTCTAGTTTCAAGAATAAGCACCCCATATAAGTCAAATGATGCATAAAAAGGAGATAAAGCATGAGGATGCAACAATTTCATGTTGATAAATGAAATGAGGATTAATCACGAGGATGCAATAATCCCATAAATGATGGACAAAATGAGGATTAAGCATGAGGATGCTATAATCCCAAATTGATAATCGATAGTTGAAAAATATAACTAGGAGGCCGCACATATGCCCCCCTTAAGATGTCAACATAGTTCTATGTTGATGTCTTAAGGTAGATAGAAATAAGGAAACCCACCTTGAACACCAAGGAGATATCCACTAATCAATAATGCATGTATTCCAAGCTAGAAAGAAAGACTTCTAAATAGGGTTCATTTCTTTAAGCAAGGAAGAGATAATTGTAAAAGAGATATCTTGAAAAAAATGTAAAGGGATCCTTTTGAGGGATGCATGATTAACAAAGGAGGAAGAGATCTTTGCATAAAGATATCTACCTCCAAGAGTGGATGAGATCCTTAATAAAGATGACATCTTGGAAGGAGAAGAGAACTAAGACTACACACCTTCTCCAATGTTTAGAAAAAAATGGTTCTTAGGATTGCACACTTTCACTAAGGAGAGATTGTTCATAAAAGATGCACCATTTCAAACAAGGAATTTACACACACTCGTAATAAATGACATCAAATTATGAAATATAAAACTCAACAAAGGAAAAAGGCAATATTTAGAAAGATAGGGAGAGAGTAGAAGCATTATTCTTGTCCCCCAAGCATGGAGACAAGGACACCAAAGAGAGATCATTTATAAAAGAAACACTCTTCTAAAATAAGAAAAAAATCCTCAAGAGGGATGCATATCACAATATAGAAGGGTTCATTATAAAAGATACCACTCAATAAAGAGAAGAATTTGATGAATGATTATAGACTTTCAACACTAAGGAAGGGGTTCAATTAAGGATATGCACTTATAAGGCAAGGATAAGATCTTCATTAGAGATACTTGTTCCAATAAGAGGAAGGAGATCCTCAATAGGGATATACACCTCCACAATCGATAAGAGATCCTTAAAAAAGGCACTAATTCACAAAGGGAAATTAAGTCCTTAGAAAGAAAGGATGATTGAAAGGCTATTCTTACCCCCCGAGCATGGAGACAAGAATAAAAATACTGTTATGTTGCTACCAAAGTATGGTTGGACTTGAAACTGTACCATCATGAGGGCAAGTGCACCAAGTTGTGGTACCAAAAAGGTGCCATTTCTTACTTTTTCATAAAAATGCGTCATTGGCATGAAAAGGTCGTCCAAACCTACAGGTTGGATGCCCAAGGAAAATCCAACCCAAAGGGTTGGTATTCTCCCAAGCAAACCATTTGGTGAGCACCAAATATGGCGCTTGCCAAATGCAAAATTTTGAATTTTCACATTTGGCGTGCGCCAAATTTGGTGCTCGCCAAATGTAAAATTTGAATTTTCACATTTGGCACTCGCCAAATGTGAAGTCAATTTTTTGCATTTGGCGAGCACCAAATGTTCTGCATTGTCCAATGTGAAGGTTTTGTGAGTGTATAGATTTTTCAATCTTGGCACAAGTTAAATCCACCCCCGAAGGAGAATATATACATGAAATATAAGATTTAAGTATATCTCTATAGGACTTATAATGTAGATTCTAGTTTTTAGAGGATCATATAAAATTTCAGACTTAGTCAAATTTCAATAATCGACATGTCAAATTTCAGTAATCAACATGATCGCATTAGCATTCTTTAGCTATATATCTCACTCTCTTTATCTTCCCCAAACTCTAGACCTATCTCTCTCCCTCTCTTGTCTCTCTCGCTTCTTTATCCTTGACTCTCTCCCTTTCTCTTCTCTCTCACTCCCTTATTGTTTCTCTCCCCTCCCACTCCTTTCTCTTGGTCACTACCTAGCCCTTTTATCCTCTCTCTCCCCATATCTAGGGTTGTCCCTCCCTCACTATTCACTTCACTATCTCTCCCTCCCTATATTATTACCCACCTTTCTCTCCCCCTCTAGGTTTCTCACTTATCTAATTGTCCACCCTCCAGTTCTCTCCCTCCCTCTCCACCTTTCTCTCCCTTCTCCTTACCTCTATCTATTTATGAACTCTCTCCCTCTCTCTCTCTCTCTCTCTCTCTCTCTCTCTCTCTCTCTCTCTCTCCAAACCTTTCTATCTCCTCATTCTCTAGGTCTCACAGTCCCTCCATGTCTACCTCTCTATCCATCTCCTCTTACTCATCTCTTTGTTCTTCTATCTCTTCTATTCTCCCTCCCTCCCCTCTCCAGGTCTATACCTTCCTTTCTTCCTCTCTCCCTCTCTATCTCCCTCTGCCACTCTCTCATCTTCTCTCTTCCTCTCTTATTCTATATCTTCACTATCTAGGTCATTACCTCTCCATCCCACCCTATCTCCCCTATGTATGTTTCTCCCTCCCTTCCTCTCCACCTATCTACCTCTGTGTATAGGTCTCGTTACCCACTTCTCTTTATCCCCCTCTATCCATCTCACTCCTCTCTGGCCATCTAGGTCTCTCACCTATCTATATGCCCCCTCTATAGTTCTCTATGTCCCTCTCTACCTCTCTCTCCCTCCTCCTTAACCCTATCCCTTTATGAACTTCCTCCTTTTCTCTTCCTCCCCTAACCTCTTTATCTCCTCCTTCACTAGGTCTCTCACTCCCTCCATGTCTACCTCTCCATCCATCCCCTCTTACTCCTCTCTTTTTTTTTCTATCTCTTCTATTCTCCTTCCCTCCCTTCTCTAGGTCTCTCCCTTCATTTCTTCCCCTCTCCCTCTCTACCTCCCCATCCATACATACCCCCATATATATCTCACTCCCCCACTTTTTTATTCTCTCTCTCTACATTATAGGTCATCAACTCTCTCTCACCTCTCTAGGTTTACCACTTCCATCTTCTCCACCTATCTACCTCTGCATCATGTCTCATTACTCACCTCTCTCTCCCCCCTTCTATCTATCTCATTCCTCTCTCTTGTCATCTAGGTCTCTCATCTCTCTTTCCCAATATAGTTCTCTCCCTCTCTCTTCCCCTATATCTCCCTCCCCCTTTACTCCTATTTATTTTTTAACTCTCTCATCCTCTTCTCACTTTCCCCCCACCTCTACATCATCTCCTTCCCTAGGTCTTGTAGTCCCTCCATGTCTACCTCTCCCTCAATCCCCTCATACTCTTCTCTCTTTTTATTCTTTCATCTCTCCTCTTATTCCTCCCATTTATAGGCATCTCCGTTATTTTCTTCCCCTCTCCCTCTCTATCTCCCCCTCCCTCCTTATCCCATCTCTCTCCCTTCCCTACTAATTATTATTCTCTCTTTACCGTCCAAATCATCAGCTTTCCATCACACCCTCTCTAACCCTCTCTAGGTTTCTCCCTCATTCCCTCTCCACCTCTCTACATCTCCATCCATATCTCATTACCAACCTCTCTCTACCCCCTCCATCTATCTCAACCCTCTCTCTCTCTCTCACCCTATCTAGGTCTCTCATGCCTCTCTCCCCCTTTAGGTATCTTATATCTCTATATAACCCATCGGGGTATGTGCAGGAGCATGGTGGGCCATATAACCCCTTAAGAAACCATTACTATCTATCTTAGGAAACCATATGACCTCTTAGGACAACATATGGTGTTGTTACAATTCATATGGTGTCCTAAGGGGTCTTATGGTGTCACTACGGGTCATATGGTGTCCTAAGGGGTCATATGGTGTTCTATGACCCCTTAGGATACCATATGATCTCTTATAACACCATATGAGCCCTAACGACACCATATAGTGTCCTAAGGGGTCATTTGGTGTTTTATGACCCCTATGGACACCACATGACCCATTAGGATACCATATGACCCCTAATGACACCATATGACCCCTAACAACACCATATACTGTCCCAAGGGGTTATATGGTATTCTATGACACCATATGCCCCATAACGACATCATATGGTGTCATTAGGGGTCATATGGTGCCTAAGGGGTCACATGGTGTTGTTAGGGGTCATATGATGTCCTAAGGGGTCATATGGTGCCCAAATGGGTCATAGAATACCATATGACCGCTTAAGACACCATATGATCCCTAACGACACCATATGACCCCTGAGGACACCATATGATCCCTAACGACACCATATTGTATTCTATGACCCCTTAGGACACCATATGACCCCATACACCATATAATTCCTAACGCCACCATATAGTGTCCTAAGAGGTCATATGGTGTTCTATGACCCCTTGGGACACGATATGACCCCTAATGACAACATATGGTGTCCTAAGGGGTCATATGGTGTCCTAAGGGGTCAGATAGTGTCCTAAGGGGTCATAGAACATCATATAACCCCTTAGGACACCTTATGATCCCTTAGGACACCATATGACCCTTAACGACACCATATGGTGTTTTTAGGGGTCATATGGTGTCCTAATGGGTCATAGAATACCATATGACCCCTTAGGACACCATATGCCCCTAATGACACCATATGACATGCACTAAGGGGTCATAGAACACCATATGACCCCTAAGGACACCATATGACCCCTTAGGACACCATATGGTGTCGTTAGGGGTCATATGGTGTCCTAAGGGGTCATTGAATACCATATGACCCCTTAGGACACAATATGACCCCTAATGACACCATATGACCCCTTAGGACACCATATGGTGGTCTTGGGGGACATATAGTGTCCCAAGGGGTCATAGAACACCATATGACCCCTTATGACACCATATGACCCCTAACTACACCATATGGTGTCGTTAGGGGTCATATGGTGTCCTAAGGGGTCATATGGCATCCTAATGGGTCATAGAATACCATATGACCGCTTAGGACACCATATGACCCCTAATAACACCATATGAGCCCTTAGGACACCATATGACCCCTAACAACACCATATGGTGTCTTAAAGGGTCATATGGTGTCCTGAGGGGTCATATGGTGTTCTATCACGCCCTAGGACACTATATGACCCATTTTAACATCCTAGTACATGACATGACCACTTGTGACACCATATGACCCCTCAAGACACAATATGGTGTTGTTAGGGGTCATATGGTGTCCTAAGGGGTCATATGGTGTCGTTAGGAATCATATGGTGTTCGAAGGGGTCATATGGTGTCGTTAGGAATCATATGGTGTCTTAAGGGGTCATATGATATTCTATTACCCATTAGGACACCATATGATCCCTTATGACACCATATGACCCCTAACAACACCATATGGTGTCCTAAGGGGTCATATGGTGTCGTTAGGGGTAATATGGTGTTATATGACCCCTTAGGACACCATATGACCCCTAACAACACCATATGGTGTCCTAAGGGGTCATCTGATGTCATTAGGGATCATATGGTGTTCTACGACCCCTTAGGACACCATATGACCCCTTAGGACACCATATGGTGTCGTGAGGGGTAATATGGTTTTGTATGGGGTCATATGGTGTCCTAAGAGGACATAGAACACCATATGACCCCTTAGGACACCATATGGTGTTTTTAGGGGTCATATGGTGTCTCGAGGGCTCATATAGTGTCCCAAGGGCTCACAGAACACCATACGACCCCTTAGGACACCATATGTTGTCGTTAGGGATCATATGGTGTCCTAAGGGGTCATAGAACATCATATGACCCCTTAGGACACCATATGTTGTTGTTAGGGATTATATGGTGTTGTATGGGGTCATATGGTGTCCTAAGGGGTCATAGAACACCATATGACCCCTTAATAAACCATATGACCCCTTAGGACACCATATGATGATGTTAGGGGTCATGTGGTGTCTTAAGGGGTCATAGAACATCATATGACCCTATAGGACACCATCTGACCCCTTAGGACACCATTTGGTGTTGTTAGGGGTCATATGGTGTCCTAAGGGGTTATAGAACACCATATGACCCCATGGGACACCATATAACCTCTAATGACACCATATGACCCCTTAGGACACCATATGGTGTCATTAGGGATCATATGGTGTCATGTGGAGTCATGTGGTGTCCTAAGGGGTCATAGAACACCATATGACCCCTTAGGACATCATATGACCTCTTAGGACATCATATGACCCCTTTGGACACCATATGGTGTAGTTAGGGGTCATATGGTGTTCTAAGGGGTCATAAAACACCATATGACTCTCTCATATATATTACTTACTCTATTATTGTCTCTCTCCATTCTTAAGGTCACCATCTCTCTCTCTCTATTCTTAAGGGGTCATATGGTGTCATATGACCCCTTAGGACACGATATGACCCCTTAGGACACCATATGGTGTCATCATGGGTCGTATGGTGTCATAAGCGGTCATTAGGTGTCTTATGACTCCTTAGGACACCATATGACCCCTTAGGTGTCGTTAGGGGTCATATTGTGTCCTAAGGGGTTATATGGTGTCCTATGAACCCCTAGGACACCATATGACCCCTTAGGTGTTGTTAGGGATCATAATGTGTCCTAAGGGGTCATAGGGTGTCATATGACCCCTTAGGATACCATATGATCCCATAGGACACCATATGGTGTCCTAAGGAGTCATATGGTGTCAGATGAAGGATACCATATGGTGTCCTTTATGGGTCGTATGGTGTGCTAAGGGGTCATATGGTGTTGTATGACCCCTTAGGACACCATATTGTGTTGTTATGGGCTATATAGTGTTTTAAGGAGTCATAAGGTGTCCTATGACCCCCTAAGGGGTCGTTATAGGTCATATTGTGTCCTATGACCCTTTAGGACACCATATGACCCCTTAGGATACAATATGGTGTTGTTATGAGTTGTATGGTGTCTTGAGGGGTCATATGGTGTCCGATGACCCCTTAGGGCACCATATGACCCCTTAGGATACAATATGGTGTCGTTATGGGTCATATGATGTCCTAAGGGATCATATGGTGTAGGACACCATATTACCCCTCATATGGTGTTGTTATGGGTGTCCTAAAGGGTCATATGGCATCCTATTACCCCTTAGGACACCATATGGTGTCATTATGGGTCTTATGGTGTGCTAAGGGGTCATAGGGTGTTATATGGCCCATTAGGACACTATATGACCCCTTAGGACACCATATGGTGTCATTATAGGTTGTATAGTGTGCTAAGGGGTCATATGGTGTCATATAACCCCCTAAGGGTTTGTTAGGGGTCATATTATGTCCTAAGGAGTCATATTGTATCCTATGACCCCTTAGGACACCATATGACCCCTTACGACACAATATGGTGTTGTTATGCATAGTATTGTGTCCTAAGGGGTCATATGGTGCCCTATAACCCCATAGGACACCATATGACCCCTTAGGTGTAATTAGGGATCATATTGTGTAATAATGGGTCATATGGTATCTTATGACCCCTTAGGACACCATATGGTGTCGTTAGGGGTCATATGGTGTCCTATGATCCCTTAGGACACCATGTGACCCTTTTGGATACCATATAGTGTCGTTCTGGGTTATATGGTGTCCTAAGGGGTCATATAGTGTTCTATGACCCCTTAGGACACCATATAACCCCTTACGTGTCGTTAGGGTTCATATTGTGTCCTAAGGGGTCATATGGCATCCTATGACCCCTTACGACACCATATGACCCCTTAGGTGTCGTTAGGGGTCATATTGTGTTCTAAAGGGTCATATGGTGTCTTATGACCCCTTAGGACACCATATGACCCCTTAGCACACCATATAGTGTCAATATGGGTCATATGGTGTCCTCAGGGGTCATTTGGTGTCCTGTGACCCCTTAGGACACCATATGGTGTTGTTATGGGTTGTATGGTGTCCTATGACCCCTTAGATGTTGTTAAGGGTCATATTATGTCCTAAGGGGTCATATGGTGTCATATGACCCCTTAGGACACCATATGACCCCTTAGGTGCCATTAGGGGTCATATTGTATCATAAGGGGTCATATGGTGTCCTATGACCATTTAGGACACCATATGACCCCTAAGGACATCATATGGTGTCGTTATGGGTTGTATTGTGTCCTAAGGTGTCATATGGTGTGCCCTTAGGGCACTATATGACTCCTTAGGTGTTGTCAAAGGTCATATTATGTCCTAAGGGGTCATATGGTGTCTTGTGACCCCTTAGGACACCACTTGGTGTTGTTGTGGGTCGTATGTTAAGGAGGAGGGGGAGAGAGATAGAGAGGGAGAGAGAGAACTATAGAGGGGACATATAGATAGGCAAGAGACCTAGATTTCGAGAGAGGAGTGAGATTGATAGAGGGGGATAAAGAGAGGTGGGTAACGAGACCTATATGCAAAGGTAGATAGGTGGAGAGGAAGGGAGGGAGAAACCTAGAGAGGGTGGGTTGGAGAGTTAATGAACTAGACAATGAAGAGAGAGAATAAGAGAGGAAGAGAGATAATGAGAGAGAGGGGGAAGGATATATAAATGGTGAGGGAAAGAAAGGAAGGGAGAGATCTAGAGAGGGAAGGGAGAGAGAAGAGAAGAGATAGAAGAACAAAGAGATGAGTAAGAGGGGATGGATGGAGAGGTAGAAATGGAGGGAGTGAGAGACCTAGAGAATGAGGAGATGGATCTAGGTTTGGAGAGAGAGAAGAGAGGGAGAGTGTTCATAAATAGATAACGGCAAGGGAAAGGGGGAGAAAGGTGGAGAGGGAGGGAGATAACTAGAGGGTGGACAATTAGATAAGTGAGAAACCTAGAGGGGGGGAGAGAGGTGGGTAATAATATAGGGAGGGAGAGGTAGTGAGGTGAATAGGGAGGGAAGGAAAGCCCTAGATATGGGGAGAGAGAGGATAGAAGGGATCGGTAGTGAACAAGAGAAACAAGTGGGAGGGGAGAGAAATAATAAGAGAGTGAGAGAGAAGAGAGAGGAAGGGAGTCAAGGATATAAATTAGGGTACAAGGAAGGGATGAAAGGTAGAGAGGGTGGGATATACCTAGAGAGGGGAGAGAGAAGTGAGAGAGACACAAGAGGGAGAGAGATAGGTGTAGAGTTTAGGGAAGATAAAGATAGTGAGATATGGATCTAAAAAGCGCTAATAGGAGAATGTTGATTACTGAAATTTGACTAAGTATGAAAGTCAATATGATCCTCTAAAAACAAGAATCTACATTATAACTCATATAGAGTTGAAACCACTCTCAAACATCCTACCAATATATACATGAAATATAACTTAAAGTGACTTATACTTAAATATTATATTTCATTTATATATTCTCCTCTCATGATGGGTATAACTTGTGCCCAAGTTGAAAATTTTGCATCACAAAACCTTCAAATTGGACAATGCAGGACATTTGGCGCATGTCAAATGAAAAAAATTGACTTTTCTCATTTGGTGCATGCCAAATTTGGCGCGCGCCAAATGGGAAAAGTAATTTTTTTCATTTGGTGAGCGCCAAATAGGGCGAGCGCCATATTTGGCACTCGCCAAATGGTTTGCATTGGGAACTACCAACCCTTTGGGTTGGATTGTACTTGGGCATCCAACCCAAAGGGTTGGACGACCATTTCAGGCCTGAGATGTGTTTTTAACAGAGGATTAGAAAATTTTCACATATTTTTGGCCGTGCTCTCCATCAGGTTTGCACATGTTTCAATAAAATTGAAAAAAAATACCATAGAGACCTCGATCTCTCTCTTAGCTATCCAAGCATGTAATTCTTTTCACATTTTGATTTCGTTAAGGCTTCCATCTATAATTTCTTTTGTTAGTGTGTTTGTTTCTAGTCAAAAACCAACATGCACTATTTTGGGTATAGTTTTTTACACGTTCATCGGATTTTGAAGAAACTTAAATTTTTAGAAACTAGACTCCATTCTACACAATTTAAAAAAAAAAAGTTTTGACTTTTGATTAGTTATCAATGATTTTAGGGGGGAGCACGCTCAAATTTCTATTTTTTAGGATGTGTCCACTTCAAAAATTAGTAAAAAATCATATACTCATTAAAAAATTAGCTGAAAAATCTGGCATAAACTACAAGGTGTTAGCTAATTTCTCACCAAAGCGATTTTAAAAATTCAAAAAAAAAGTTAACATTTTAGGGGGGCCACAACAGATGCTATGTTATGTTTTTTGCATAAAAACAGGACCACTTTTTGTGGCCCCCCTTTTTGAAGCCCTTAATCTCCACCATTTTCAAAAAATATTAGTAGTTTAGAAAGTAGACTCGAAGCACTCTGACTCTTGTTCTTGTTGCATGTTCAAATTTGGAGTCTAACTATCTTCAATTTGTCGTTGAAGTTCAAACTTTGTTGATTTCAGAAAAAAGTGGCATCTTAAGACCCCCTTTTGGTACCACAACTTGGTGCACATACCCATGAGTGACAATGAGCCCCCAATAAGTAAGCTACCAATGTGACATAATGAGGAGCAACATAATACGAACTTAAATGTTATGTAAATGGAAAAATATGAGAGTCCAACTCATTTCCATCTAGTATTTGAATGGTACAAGTTACAATAAGTTGTTGAATTTTATCTGCTAAATCATAAAATTCATTAATGACATGGCCAAAGATTTGATGACACTTGTAAAAAGAAGAATCGTTTTGATTTTTATTTGATTATTTAAAGGGAGAGTAATAAATTTGGCTTTAATAATCTCATACAAGATACTCTCTTGTTGTGATGAGAAGTTGTAAGAAGACATGGACGTATTAGACAATATGGAAGGGGATGTCGACAAAACTTTGTTATGACCATAAAAACTTTGTTGTGCACATCCTAAACCATGTCCATTGTATCCATGTGTAGAATCAAATATATGTGTTGAAATGTCTACAGGAGAGGGTTCATTCCTAGTATCAAAATCTAAATAGTCCTCATCATCATCAAGACATGTGTTGGAAGGAGAGATGAGATTTGATTTAGAAGAAGTTTGGATAAATGAAACACAAGGCTCCTTCAAGGCTTCATTCTTAGATTGAGGTATTTTATACCCATTGATAGTAGGCATGAATTCTAATGTACCCCAATCTTTGCTAAGGAAGCATCATTAATTGGAGATTGTGTTGTTGAAGGAATCATATTATTAAAGGGAGAAATTCATCCTACTTCATCATGAACCAAATCATAAGGATTAGGATCAGCTTTGATTGTGTGAATTACATTGTGATATATGAATTTGATTATGTGATGAAGAGTAGAAGGGACTTCTTTCATAGCATGAATCGATGGTCTACCTAGAAGAAGGTTATAATTAAGATGGTTGGGCATGACATGAAGAGGAGTAGGTAAATTCATAGGTCCTACTTTGATAGGTAATATGACTATACCAAGTGACTCTCTAGGAACATTATCAAAGACACGAACACAAAGAGGAACATGTTGAATAGAAGAATGATCTCAACTTATCTTGTCTAATAAGTCAACACAACAAATGTTAAGTGTTGACCCATTATAAATTATAGTACCTCTTATGTTTTGTTCATAAATGGGAGGGGTAATAATAAGGGGATCATCTCTATTTTCAACCTCAATAGAAGGCAATTCATCTTGTGACAATGTAATATAATTTGGTTTAAAAGAAGGATGAGGAACCATTTTATTAAAGACTTCTTGGATCAACCTATGGTGTGAAGGGGAAGTTTGAATCAAGTCCCAAAGGGATACCTAGCTAAGATATCATGGAGTTTCTCAACAAGAGCCTTATCAATGTGTTTCTCAGGGTGAGAGGGGGAAGAAAGAGAAGTGGGAAGAACATTGGGATCTTTCTTTTTGACACAAGCATTAAGCTTTTAATGTATTTCAAAACCATATTTTTATTCTAGTTGTCTTTCCATACCACCTCTTTCACATATGTATTTTGCAACTTTTAGGATATTGGGTGGTTGCTTGGGTCGAGGCTTCTCATAACTAGAAATATGAATTGTATTGACTTGATTAATCTCTTTGTTTTCCAAGTATAAATCTTTATAAGGGAGAGCATTAAAAAATTGCTAATGATTTCATCCTCTTGCACCAAAGTATATTTATGGGTAAGACAATCTTTAGGAGAAGGACAAACAAGATTCATTAGTGCTTCATCTCTAGGCGGAAATCCATTGAAATGAAAATCAGATATGGTATCACTAGGAAAGGTAGATACAATATCATTCACTTGCACCAAATGATCCTCATGGGGAGGCACGTTTTAGGATAAACATCAATCTTCATAGATTTATCTGTAGGAGGGAGATCTTTGAAAGAAGTGCTTATAACCTCTTCTTGCACCAATGTTCCCTCATTGGTAGGAACAAATTTGGGATAGGGTAAATCAATGTCCATCAACACTTCTTCTCTAGGAGAGATACCATGTATGGAAGGTAAAGTGACATCAAGGAAGGTGTTTATGATATCATCCTCTTTCTCTAAGATATTCTTAAGAGAGAGACATATTTTAGGAGAAAGAGAAACATCAATTTTCAAAACTTCATTCTTAAGAGGAAGAGTTGTAAAAGATGTGTTAATAGTCTTTTCTTGCACCAAAGTATCTTCATGAACAAGAGAATATTTAGGAGAGGGATTATCATGGTTCATTAGGGCCTCATCTCTAAAAGGAAAAGCTTGATAAATATGATTGATAGAAGATAAATGTTCATAAAGTGGATTGTCATGCATGACAATATCCTTGTGAAATTTTTGGAGATTTAGAGGATGATTTATAGGGAAGGATGAAGTCATCAAGAGTTTCATCCATCACCTCAAGGTCATCACTACTAAATGGCTTAAGAATTATGTTGATTAACCTATGGCAAAAGGATGGTTTATAAGACTTAGGATAAAGGAAACTATGAAGAGCCTCCTCAAGGTATTCTCTACTATATACTTCTTCGAAAGGATAGTCATTATTAGCAAATGGATTCTCAAAGGTACGATATTCTTGCAAAGAGTAATTTGACATTTTAAAAATAAATTCTAACTGTAATGCCATAAAACGGTTAGTCCGGGGGTTAGTCAAATCAACATAGAACTAAACCATTAAAAAGCATTATCAAGAAAGATTAAGCATAGAAGCATATGAGAGATAAAAACCAATAAACATTAAAACTTCACTCATGATGCTCCCCTTGTTCCTCTCCTCTCCAAGTTCCCAAATGAGTGTAGCTCTCAGTAGCTTTTTGCACTAGTTTTGGATGTCTTATGGAGATTCAAGAGTATGAAGTAAATGCTCATGAAAATGCAAACATGAACAAACTAAGAAATGAGATATTATGTAACTAACTAAGATTAATTTTAGACCAAAGTGAATTATTCTAAATACTCTCTAGATTTTGCTATAAGTTAGATGCATGCAAGTTTTCAGGATCTGGATTATGAAGAAATGGGCTCTATTTATAGGAAAAATGGAGCAATGGATGGTTGATATTGAGTAATCTCAACAAGGGTCAGGATTGAAGGGCTTAAGATCCATGTGAGGGCTTTCAACCCAATCCTAGGATGACAAATGTCAACATGAGATGGGCTAAGGGGAGAGGGAAGAAGCATTAAATGCTTGACATGACCTGAGGGTTACTCTAGGGGGTAAGGTAAAGGTTGGGTAAGAGTCATCCATTGGATAAAGCTTCTATCCAAGGGGTAACCCCTTGTGCAAGGGTTAATTAATAACCAAGGGTAAATATGAAGGTTGAGTTAGGGGTCAAAGTCTCTAACCATGGGTGCAAGTGGATTTAACCATACATGGTTATGTAAGAGCCTTTAATGGTTTGGAAGACTTTAGAGGTTAACCATTTGAAGACATAAAGCCTTAAATGCTTTTCAAAGACTTTGGAGTCTTTGAGAAGTGACTTCAAGTTGCTTAGGAATGTGACAATATTTAGGGGATGGCTTAGGCTAATTAGGAAGGGGTTAGAAGAGTCTAGAAGGGGATTTAGGATTGCAAGTGGGTTTGATGGGTGAGGGAAAATAGAATTTTTATTAAAATAAAATTCATTTATTTCAACAAATAGGTGCAACTTGCATTTTTAGGAGAATGCAAGTGGGGGGGATTTTAATGATATTTAATTTATTTAAAAGAGGAAAGGGGGCTAAATGAAATAAATAGAATTTATTCATTTAATTGATTGTGAATTTAGTTTAATGAATTAATTAAAATAAATTGAATAATTTATTTAATTAACAAGAGAATGATTTGAAGATGAATTAATTAAATGTTAATTTAATTAACTGTTGGCTAGTGGGTTTTTAATCAAATAAATAGCAAATATTCATTTAATTAAAATGGACAGATTTATGTGACTAAATTTGCCCCTCTTTGAGACGGTATAGTTTATTGCGTCGTTTCAAAGAAAGAAAAATAGGTGTGAAGAAATATGCCCCATTAAATGTTAATTTAATGGGTGGTATGCCCCCTCGAGAGATGGGCCGAAAATTTTGAAAAATCGGGCGATCTCTCGAAAAAGAACAAGAAGTGGAGGGGAGGTAGAATAGAAGAAATTAGCAATAACGGGGAAAGAATGGGAGAAAACGGAGTGAAACGGAAAAACAACAAGCCAATGAGTACCTTTAGGTCAGGCAAAATATACGGTGCAAATGTGGTGTGTGCTTTTGATTGATGTTATACAATTGATTAAAGTTGGTTGAACAATCTGGTGCAATTGGTTTAATTTCCCTGGTCGAGTCAAAGCATGATAGTTGATGTAAGTTGTTCGCTTGGACATGATAAAGTCTGAGTAAGTGAATCAAAGTGACCTGATGGTGACTTAGACAATTGATGTAATTGCCCGATGAAGTCAAAGTATTTGAAGCAAAATACTCGTTGAGACTTAGACAATTGATGTAATTGTCCGTTATGATTGTGTTTGATTGGTTGATCAATTGATAGTGTGTGCGTGTGATGGATGGTTGTGGGGAATCATGGCAGCCTCATTGAGACTAGGTCATTATGATAAATGCCTGTTGTAGTCTAGGTTTGCCATGATCGATTACCTGTTGAGACCCGAAGATACTTGATCAGAGAATCTGTTGATAGTCTAGGTGTGTGTGAGTCAATGTGCCTATGTAGATAGAGAAACTGGCTTGATTGTGTGGATGACTGAGGATGGGAGGCGCAACCCCTCTTGTTAGAGATGGATGGTGATGAACATAGCTTGATTGAGTTGATGGGAAACGATGAAGGGATTATGATGATGTTGATGATGAAGATAGGGAGGGTGAGGGGGTGGATTCAATGTTAGATAGAAGATATGGAGGACCTATTCCTATGCAAGAAGAGAGAAATAGAGTATGCACCCATTGTCATTACTATGTATAAATTATATGCAACTTTTAATGAATGTATGAATGGATAAAATGCAACGAAATGGAATATATACAGATGAGATGGAACGACGATCCATAGTACTTTTATTTTTCATCATTGAGCAAGGGTAGTATCAATCTTGGATGAGGCAGTAGGAACCAAGTTTGGACCATTGTACCTGCAAACAAGTAGCATAAATAAAGAATAAAGAATACGGACCCTCCATAATGGTTCATGCTCATATGGTCAAGGTATACGTTGTAGTCAGCAAGCCATAGTGATCCATGACTTTATTTTGCATAAGATCACGTAGCTTAGTGAACTTCCCATGTAGACACCATTAGTACATGCTTTAGATGATGAATACTAAGAGGGGGGGTGAATTAGTATGCCTAAAAACTTAACCAAACTCTTAAACAATTTTCCACCAGACTGGTGTAGTAGCTTAAACAATAAACTGGTTAAAACATAAATATGCCAAATAGCAAATAAAGCATTCACCCATTAAAGCACAATCACCATAACATAAGATATTTTGACGTGGAAACCCAAATGGGAAAAACCACGGTGAGAAAAACTCACAAGTCAACTATCTGCAGAATAGTAACAAGATCGGTTAAGGTCAGACCGGTTAAGGTCTTACAATGGTCTTCACCAGAATAGATCCTGTTAGGAATCCAGATCTCTATTAGGAGATACGTCTTGTTAAAGACTACCCTATTAAAGGATTTCAGATCCACAACTGTGAACCACCTTGTTAGAGGATTTACAATAGGCTTGGCTGGGCCTACCCGGTTAAGGGTTTCAGACTTGTCGAATATATTAGTAATCAACAAGTGAATGATCTAGATAGTAGCACAGAATGCTTGATTAGATCCCTGATAACTCCTTGTTAATGCATTCAAGCATTACTTCAGTATTCTATGCTTTGCACTCTCAATCTTAGTCACGAGATACCTTTCCTCTCAAAAGACTCACACATATCAACTTCTCTTCTCCTTCTAAAACCCTAGACATGATGTCCTTAAATAGGAACTTGATTTCATGTCGGTCCAATAGGATTAGATTACAATTTCCTAGGTACAGTGCATCTAGACACATTTGCTAACACAACATAGAAACATTGCTAAAGTGTCGGTGGATGATAACTCATCACACATTACATGTATACCGGTTAATTACATATACCAATCACCGGTTAACAGGTGAAGACTAGAAAAATTGATCATAGTCGATCTGATTAAAAGATTAACTACCGCTCGGGGTCTCCGTTCTGCTTGGGGTCTTCATACCACTTGACCGATAAGCTTCTTCTTTAAAACACTGATAGTCTTCAATCAAATAAAGACTATTCATACAATACTAGTTAGAACAACTACCGGTTGAGAATAATACATTCATCAAATAAGTGTATGTCCATCAATGACAATCACAACTAAACATCATCAAAATACCAACAATCTCCTCCTTTGGCATTGATGGCAACACTTAGGAATTTTTTTGACATCTAAGTGTTTTAACACAAAAAAAATGTCATAAGTAGAATTACTCCCCCTAAGCATATACACTACTCCCTTCACAAAAATTACAAGTATGTGCAAAAATACTCGTCAAAATTTGAAGATAGATACACTACTCCCCCTTTGCCAACAATGACAAAGCGGATACAAAATATTGCCAGTTTGCATAACGTAAAAATAGAGTATGTGTTTATGACAAAAAAGAATAAAATTTCTCAAAAAGAGATTTAAAGTTTTGCAGAAAGTTCTACATATCTAAGGACCATGACTCAAGAAATGAGGCAACAATTTCACTCTCGGTATTCATTTGGAAGGCTAGTTCTTCCATTGCATCTATGGTGCTCAGCTCCTGTGTCACAGTGATAGTTTCTAAGTCCAGAAAGCATTTTTGGAGTCCCTACAATTTAGGCAATAGGAGCAACTGAAGCTCCTGCAAATCTCGAGTCCGATTGTAGATTTCTGAGTCAAGATTGGCAATTTGATGCCGATAATGATGAACAGAGTGTCCATAGGCTATGAACGGATCATAGGGCAGTTTGAAGTTGTTGATGTATTTCTGCAACTCTGCTTGTAATAGTGTCTTCTGCTTCAGAGCATCTTCATAGAACAGGTGAGGTTGATAGATTTTACTCAAGAGTAGGTGACCTTCACTCATAGCTGACCTTATATCACCTTTTTGTTTAGCTAGTTTTGCCTGGTCGTCATTCATGTGCTGTATCAAGGTAACTGCTAGTGCCTTTTCATGGCTTTTCTTTGCAGTGGCCTGGGCAACATCTTCCAAACATTGTACCTGGTCATCGACTACTGTGCAAAGTAGTTTGAGCTTAGCCAACGAGGAATCGGTACTGTGGAGATTAGTACCAAGGATTAGATTGGAGAGGGTGTCAATGACAAACTGAATGACATCATGTTCTTTCTTTTTCCTTAGTTCTTCCAATCTTTCCTGTGCTAAGTGAATGCTTCATAGTAGCTCAGTTTCATCAGTCGATTGGGTAAGACTGGCAAGAGTCAAATCAGTGGAACTGGTGGAATCAAACTGCTTGGCTTGATCTATAGTTGCCTTAGGATTTTGTTTTCCTTCTTTGGCTTTGACCTCCGCTTGTCTTCACTTCTCCTCTTCATCTCTTTCTTGGGCTAGCTTGACAACCTTCTCCTCTTTTTTCTTTCTCTCTTCTTCTCTCTGTTTCTCCTCTTCCTTCTTCTTTTATATTTCTTTCCTCTTTTCTTCTTCTTCCTTTTTCTTTTTCTCGTCTTCTTCCTTTCTCTTCTTCTCCTCTTCCTCCTTTTTCTTCTTTTCCTCTTCTTCCATTTTCTTCTTTTCCTGTCGCGCTTTCTCCGCTTGTTTTGTCTCTTGTTTTTCTTTCTCTGCTTTCTCCTTTTCAAGTTTCTCATTTTCTGCTTTCTCTTCCTTTTCTTTCTCTAATCTTTTTGTAGTCACATAAATCTGTCCATTTTAATTAAATAAATATTTCGTATTTATTTGATTAAAAATCCACTAAACCATCAGTTAATTAAATTAATTCATCTTCAAACATTCTTCTATTAATTAAATAAATTATTCAATTTATTTTAATTAATTCATTAAACCAAATTCACAATCAATTAAATGAATAAATCATATTTATTTCATTTGATCCCCTTTTCCTATTTTAAATAAATAAATTAAAATGTTTATTTAAATCATTTATTCCCCCCACCTGCAACTTGCACACATTTATTGAAATAAATTAATTTATTTTAAATAAAAATCCTATTTTCTCTCACCTACCACATCCACTTGCATTCCTAAACCCCCTTCTAGATTCTTCTAACCCCTTCCTAATTAACCTAATCCATCCCCTAATTATTTTTACATTCTTAAGCAACTTGGAGTCACTTCTCAAAGACTTCAAAGTCTTTGAAAAACATTTAATGCTTTGTGTGTTCAACAATTTAACCTCTAAAGTCTTATATGACCATTAATGGCTCTTACATAACCATTTATGGTTTATTCAACTTGCACTCATGTGTCTCCTCAAGCATTTATTGCTTTGACCATGGTTATCCCTTTTGCCCTTGCACAAGAGTTTATCCATTGGATAAAAGCTTTATTCTTTGAATAAAGAATTTATTCATTCAACCTAACCTTGACCTTAATTCCCAAGTTAACTCTCAGGTCATGTCAAGCATTTAATGCTTCTTCCCTCTCCTCTCAACCTATCTCACATTGACACTTGTCATCCTGGGATTGGGTTGAAAGCCATCACATGGATTGAATATCATTCAATCCTGACCCTTGTTGAGATTACTCAATCTCAACCATCCATTGCTCCATTTTTCCTATAAATAGAGCCCATTTCTTCATAATCCAGATCCTGAAAACTTGTATGCATCTAAGTTATAGAGAATTTTAGAGAGCATTTAGCATAAATCACTAATATCTTGTCACTTTGGTTTAAAATAAATCATTTTAACATCATAGCATCTAGTATTAGATTTTTATTCACATTTAGAGTAAATACTTCAATCTCAAACCTCCATAAGCATCCATAGTGCAAAAAGTTGTTGAGAGCTACACTAGTTTGGAACTTGGAGAGGAGAGGAACAAAGGAGAAGGAGCTAAGAGCATGTTAGGAGGCATTTGGAGATGTCTCATTATATTTACTTTCCTAGTTAAATATTCTCTCATGCTTTTGGTATCTCTTTTGACATGCCTATTTAGATTAGTCTTTGATTGAATAACACTAACGATTTCTTGTGTTTTTGTGTGTTATACGACCATGAGATTTAATCTAACTTGTTCATTTTGCAGAGTATCATTTGGTGAACCCGACGTGAATCCAACACACAAGTTTTCTACAAAACTACTAACTTTTTTGTTTAAATTGACACACAGGTCGCGCTTTGACACTTTTGTTCACGTTCCAACGCTATTGTCATTTAGTCTTTTAGCGCTTTTGTTTATACAATAGCGCTATTGTCTAAAGTCTAGCGCTTTTGAATATACTCTAGCACTTTTATCTCTTAATTAGTGCCATTGTTTAGGTTTTAGTGTTTTTTGACGTGCTGCCCAAATATCTTACTTTAGTGCTTTTGTCTTCCTTGTAGCGCGTTTGTGTTAAGTAGTGCTGCTGTTTGCACACAGAGTAGCGTTATTGTAACAGAACGTTGTAAAAAAGACCATGTAACCAAAAAAGTGAATTTTCTTAGGCTTGTAGAAGCCCACCATAGGTTCAGATTTTTCTAACCATTTGTTTCTTGTGCAGGTTTTTAAAAACTAACTCCTTTTGTTACTTAAAGGTAAAAAATTTTATTTTGGTGCTCGAAAATTGAACAACACAAACTTCGTTTCTTGCAAGTTAGGATTAATCATTTTTTGGTGCTCTAAAATTGAACAACACAAATTTGCTTCCATTGCAAGTTAGGGTACACTCTCTTTTTGGTGCATAAAACAAGACAAACAAATTTCCTTTTATTGCATCAAACTTAAGTAAAATTCACAATCCACACTTCAAATTTTGGTGCAAATAAAAGGAACAATCAATTTGTCTTATTTTGCAAAGCCATTTTACTTCATGCATACGTGTTTCAAATTAAGTTGACCAGGATTTCAAATTCTAGTTTACTCAAACATTTTTGCCTTTGAAGTTAAAAAGAACACCATGATGGTTGGAGCAACATCTCCAAATAGTTAAATCACATTGCGATGATGGGTTAAAAAGAATAAGTGCATTTTGTGTTTGGCACACTTGTGCAAAAAGAGTTTGTCGAGTGGTCCTACTTCTAACACACACTATCCTCTCCCTTGGCTTTCGTGGTCCTAGGTGCAAGAGAAAAGTGTTAGTAACACTCAAGTTTTATCTTTTTAAGAGAGGCCTGCCAAGAGACACATCACTCTTGGGAACGACCTCGCGCGGTAAATCCTTCGAGCCGCTATAGAAATCAGGTGAGAGCGAAAGCTGTAGCCTTGGGTATAGCTGTTCCTACAGTGTAACTTGCCGAAAGGACAAATGGGCCCCACCACAAGTTACAAGGCTCTTAAGTAGTCACTGCAGAATGAACTTATGTCCAAAGACATAAAAAATTACTAAACACCTTTAAGTAGTAGCCCACCCATTCTATTGATTGAGGATATTTGTGATATAATTCAGTGCAAGAGCATAGATGGTTTTGCTCCCAAGATACTCACCATACATATTTTCCTTGAGTAGAAACATAGATTTTTGAAAAGTCACTTGTGGTTTGATGAAAGTGATGACTCCCCCATCATAGGGATCATTTATTTGTTATGCTCGTGCAAGACTTAGTATATCACATCCTTACCTACCACGATGGTATTCATAAGGTATGTAGTACCAAAGTCGAAGAAATATCAAGATGTTGGCTGAATTTATCGCAACTGGCCATTTGACCTTAGGGATAAAAAGTGTTTGAAGTGTTTTCATTTATAAGTCAAAGACCAATGCAAATTGAGCCGACTTTAGGCTTTGGAAAACACCTAAAATGAATTTAAAGGAAAGGGTCAAAAGTCCAAGGATTTGGTTGATCTAGACCCATACCTATTTGTGCCTTTTGAGGCAACATTCTTGTGTTTGTGTGCTTGCTTTGTTTTCTTGTCAAAGAAACATCCAAAAATCCCAAAATTCAAAGCAAGTATTCATCCAACACAAACATTTTCAAAAGATCAAAAACAAAGAGCAATAACAAAAAGTATCAAACCTTATGACCATTCTTCACATTTTGAGAAAGAAGAATCTTCATCAACACATCAACTTGAAGAAAAGACCATTGAGCTCAAAGGCTCTTATCAAAAGGAGGAAATTCTTCTATCTTAATAGACAAATCTTTGTCTCTCATAGAGCCTTCTTACGTCACATGCATCTTTATCTTCAAGGAAAATGAAATGAATTTGATCAAGAGTCATTAAACCGCAGAGCTTTTATGCAATATAGAGCTTTGAGTTATCACAAAAACAAAGGAGGCAAGATCAATTATGAATTTTTTCCAGACATTTGCATCACATACAACGTAGCTCAAGAAATGCCACCAATGCCTGAAAGGGAAGAAGAAGAGTTTGTTCCTTATGTAACACAAAGCTTTTATTGAAGTTAAAACATTTCATCCATTATCACATTCCCATATCATCAAATCCATTTCAACTCTCAAAGCATCAAGAGGTTTTTGTCCTAAGTTCTATTTTCCAAATTGTTTGAATCAAACACAAACACATCACTTTTTAGAATATCTCTACATCTAGGATAAACTGATCCTAAGAGATATTTCTACGCAGGTTAAAACTAGTCTATGAGTGAATCCTCTCATTACTAGGTAGTTAAGTCTGTAACACATCTCAAATTTCTCTAAACCTTATCAGATCAAAACCTTATCAAAAACAACAAGCAATTCAAGAAGGAAACTTTGGTAACATCTACCTTTAAGTGCTAAAAACCCATATACAACACACCACACCAACCATAAATCTTTCATTTCATCAACAACTCATCATAATTTTTCACCCAACTTCAACAAAAACTTATAAACAAAATGGCTCATACCAGGTCACGATCTAGACAACAAGAAATTGAAGAGGAAGAGGAGGAAAATATCAATGAGTTCCAAGAAGCCCTTGGAGGAAATGTAAATGATGACAATCCAGGCACTCCTACTCCTGTGGCAATAGAAAGGGCGCAACACAACCCTCTCTTCAATAGGCTTTTTGATGAGATACTCAAGAGTAATGCTAATGCTCACTTTTTAAAACTTGCTCAAGAAGGAGCCAAACTACCCTCTGACTTTGATCTTGCACAACTAAGACAAGCATCAGAACGTCAAAGTCATAATTAGGATGAAAGAGGTCGAGAGTACATTAGATACAACTTTGATCAATGTAATCCACCACCTCCTCCTCCTCCAAGTGAAATAGACATGTTGCGGCAACAAGTCAAAAATCTCGCCCAACAACTTCACAGTGGTGTGAAAACTAATCAATTTTCACTCAATGACATTTGTCCCTATCCCTTTGATAGGAATCTTCATATGCCACCTTTTTCGCGAGGGTTTGAAACACCTAAGTTCAAAAAGTATAGAGGAAAAGGAGATCCTCGTGATCATGTTAGAGAATTCCATTCAGCTTGCCTCGAAGTGGCATACGAGGATACGTACCTCATGCGCCTTTTTCTCCAAAGCTTGGGAGGAACAACCACATCATGGTTTTCTCGATTACCTAGTGGCATTAGGACATTTGAAGAGTTAGTCCAAAAATTCTTGGCACATTACTCTCACAACATTGAATGTGATATCACCATGGCTGATCTATGTAACACTAAACAAAAACCAGGTGAACTATTTTTCAGTTTTTTTGCAACGATGGCATCAAATGTCTAGCAGACGTTCTCTTCAGTTACCTGAACAAGAACTAGTGGAAATATTTATTTCCAACTTAAACGAAGAAATGGAGTTTCACCTGGATGTCAAAGACACAGACTCTTTCAATGACATGATCACCAAAGGCTTAAAATGTGAGCGGGCTCTCATCAAGAAAGGACTTATCAAAATCTATAATGAGCCAAAAGACGGCCCTCGCCCACGCTTCAATAGTGACAAACCAAGCTTCTGGAACAAAAACAAAAATATCGTCAACGACGGGGTTGTGGATGCAAGAACTATCAAAAGTGCACATCCTGTAGTTCAATTTGTAGGACAGAATCCCCCACCTCAGACTAACACGGTTGCTCCTCCAAATTAAGGCTACATCACATCTCAAGATGAACCTAGACAACATCAACAAAAACCAAAGCGAACATACACTCCCTTAGGGGAATCCATCGAAACAGTATTACATCAACTAGTTTCTCAAAATCTGGTAACCTTACCCAAAACATCAAATTATGAACCTCAAGTCAAACCTTCATGGTCGACGGATACCGAACATTGCGATTTCTATCAAGGGAAAGGACATAAGACAAGCAATTGTCATAGATTGAAAGATCTTATTCAGGATCTTATTGACCAAGGTAAAATCGAAATCGAAGGACATGACCCAAAGACAACAAACAATGGTCATCTTATGTTTAAAAATCCACTTCCATCACAAGATCAAAGGGGTCCTTCTACTTCAAGGAGAAACACAGATACCACCAATTATATGCAAGCCGTGCATAATTATACTGTGAATCACCTATACGATGCCAGTGAATAGATTGCAACTATAACCATCAAAAATCCCAGCTCCACTTGTAATGTTGTTACACATCGCAACAAGATTACTATAAAAGTAGCTCCACAAGGCACCCCATCTATCCCAAAGCAGTATAACCTTGTGGAACAGTTAGACAAAATGCCCGCACTGATATCTATCTTAGAGCTATTGCACCTATCTCCATCCCATAAAACAATCTTGGATCAAGCTCTCCAAGAGGGGTTAGTCCCTGCAAACCTAAATACAGATCAATTCCAAGCCATGGTCGGAAATCTAAGATCCTCACCTTGTCTCACTTTCTCGGAAAGTGACAACTCCTCCTTCTAGCAACCTCATAACGCCTCACTACACATTGAAGGGTTTATCAACCAGCATAGGATCAAGCAAGTCTTGATCGACAATGGAGTAGGCCTGAATATCTGTACTCTACAATTAGTCACAACTTTGGGATATGCAACTGAATCAGTGGATCCCAGAAAGAAGATCATAATCAAAGCCTATGATGATGCCGAGCGTTCATCCAAAGGAGCTGTGGTACTACCAATCTGAGTGGGCCCTGTGGTGAAACACATTATCTATCAAGTTCTGGACCTTCCTCTGCCATACAATCTATTGTTAGGAAGACCATGGATACACGCCATGCAAGTTGTTCCATCCACCTACCATCAGTGTATCACGTTCCCACATAATGGTGTAGAGATCACAATCCTGGGCGATGCAAACCCCTTTGCATATTGTCATAATATCACTCATCAACCAGAGATTACTGTTCCTAACAATCGAGAAGCCATCTCTTCCACATCATACATAAGTCCAGCCTCTCTTGCTAGTTCAAACACCACTATACCCAAGCAAGAAAAGCTCAAGATGAAAATAGCAGAGGAAGGTCCTGTGGAATACAATTTGAGCCAACTATTTTGTGTGGGACAAATGCCTACTTCTCCTAGAACACATGGTAAACCTCAATGGTTACTTCAACAACCACTGATCAAGCCAGCATGTACTTTGACTCCTTTCATCCTAGGAAAGAGTCAAGAAGAGAAACGAGAGATGATGACTTCGAAGAATGGATCTATAAAGATCCCATCACCGCAGATATTCCACAAGCTAAGATTCCCACAGATCAATATGGCAAAGGCCTTCTCATTATGCAAAGAATGAATTATGATGGTCAAAGTGCTTTGGGACCTTGCAAACAAGGAAGACATGAACCACTGCAGCTGGAATTAAAACCCAAGGATAATATAGGACTAGGCTTTCAAAAGGAGATCCTTCCTAAGCTCAGATTCAAAGGAAAACCCAACAAACCACTATATCAGCCTATTACAAAGAGGACACCTTTGATTATAAAAGAAACATCAAACACCATCGCAACTGCGCCACTGAGGCTAAAAATACCAACACAACCATCTACAATACCCATCATCCTTCCAATCAAACCAGTAATCCCACTAGCAGTAGCCATAACATCAAAAGCACCATTAGCAGCAGCAACTGTATCAGAACTCACAACAGTATCTACGACACCAGCAGTTCCAATAGAAGCAGCAGAGTCAACACTACCAATACTCCCCATATCGGATTCATTGATCCCCATAATCCTTCCTGCAGCGCTGCTTATTTCATCTACACAGGTACATCAACCAATCACACCTGCAGTGTTTAACTCAAAGGACATCCCAGTATGGTATAGTAATCGGATACTAGAAAGTGACTCAAAGACCGACTCACATGAATGGGAGTTTGATTCCATCCAGCTTAATACTTCAGATGAGGAAGACACATCACTACCTCCACCTCACAAAGACATCCCTGTTTACAGAGAAGCACAGATAAATACCTCTTGGGTTCCTGAGATGGAAACATCTTCCACAGATCCTACGTCACATCCTACTCCTGATTCTGACAGGGAGAGTACCATCAATGACCTTCACCACAATGTCTTAACCCTGACTGACACATCTAACGAGCTTAACCTAATCGATGAGGTAATGCCCATTATCCATCCTGAACTCATCGAATGGAACCAACCTAATCCCCCATGTCTTGACTATTTCCAAAATGATGAGGCAATCATTGACTTTTTGGAACTACGGGATAACATACCAAGTGGGGATCACGAAGCTAGATTCGCCATAGAACTTAATAGCGCAACATACTTTGGGGCGGATGCCAAACCTTTCAGCTACAAAAATATAACAATAAAACATGCATCTTCTATTGAAAACCACACCGTGGCACTATTTGATCCAACAAAAGTAAAAAGAAAGAGCGTATCCAATGGTGAAAACCTCTTTGAGGCGCCAGAGGATGAAAGGTTTGACATTCTCCCTGCTAGTACACAATAGGAACGATCAACGATTCTCATCGAGGAAACAAAAGAATACAATGTGGGGACTCCTGAAACTCCTCACCACATACATCTGGCATCTCTTCTAACTCCAGAGGAATAGCCTAAATTTGTAGAGTTCTTCCAGAAGCGTCATATCAACTTTGCATGGTCATATGCAGACATGCCTGGGCTTGATCCGGATTTAGTCATGCATCACCTCACTATAGCAGAAGGAGCCAAACCTGTCAAGCAAAAGCTTCGCAAGATGTATCCTCAGATTGCAGTACTAGTCAAAGCAGAACTCAAGAAACTCCTAGAGGTTGGTTTTATTAGACCCATTGATTATGCAGATTGGATATCCAGTATTGTGCCTGTCGGCAAACCAAATGGGGGCATCCGTATCTGTACTAACTTCAGAGATCTAAATAAGGCATGTCCTAAGGATGACTTCCCCCTACCAAACATCGACATAATAGTAGACCTAACAGCAGGACATGCCATGCTTTCTCTCATGGATGGCTTTTCAGCATACAATTAGATAAAGATCACACCAGAAGATCAACATAAGACAACCTTCACATGTCCATGGGGCACATACTGCTGGAATGTAATGCCTTTCGGTCTCAAGAATGCAGGTGCGACCTATCAATGAGCAATGACCACCATCTTCCATGACATGATGCATACCAAAATGGAAGATTATGTTGATGACTTATTGGCAAAATCACTCACAAGAGAAGGACATCTACACATATTGGCAAATTTTTTTGACCGATTGGAACAATATCATGTTCGGCTCAACCCAAAGAAGTGTGTCTTTGGAGTAACCTCAGGGAAGCTTCTAAGATACATTGTCTCAAGTAAAGGCATTGAGGTCGATCCAGCAAAGGTCAAAGCAATCATGGACATGCCACCTCCAAAGAACATCAGTCAGCTAAGGACATTACAAGGACGACTTCAATCTATTCGAAGATTCATTGCCCAACTGGCAGATAAGTGTCACCCATTTACACACCTGCTACACAAAAATATCTGCTTTCAATGGGATGCTAGATGCCAACAAGCATTCCAGATGCTTAAAGATTATCTCATGAATACACCATTGTTGATCCCACCAGATCCAAGCAGACCTCTGTTACTCTATATATCAACAACAAATACGACATTGGGTGTACTATTGGCACAACACAATACATAAGGGAAAGAGTGTGTTGTTTACTACATCTCTCACACATTGGTTGGCTATGAAATCAATTACACCCCTATTGAGAGAGCTTGCCTAGCAGTAATCTTGGCAGCCACTAAACTGAGGCACTATCTGTTAACACACAAGGTACAACTCATTGCAAAGATTGATCCACTCAAATATTTACTCAGCAAAGCAGCATTGACAGGCTGCTTGGCCAAATGGGTGATGATTCTAAGTGAATTTGACATTGACTATGTGGATCATAAAGCTATCAAAGGACAAGTCATTGCAGATTAGTTGGCCGATGCACCACTCATAGGTGATCATCCTCTCATTTCCAATTTTCCAGATGAGGAGATATTCATGCTCACAACAGCACAACCATGGAAACTATACTTTGATGGTTCATACACTAGGCATGGCTCGGGGGCAGGCATTTTGTTTATCACACCTCAAGGTGACAACATCTCGAAAGTCTTACAGGTTCACATTTCCATGCACTAACAACATAGCTGAATATGAGGCCTTGATCATAGGACTCAGGCTAGCCGTACAATGGAAATTACATGAACTACAAGTATATGACGACTCCCAACTGGTCATTTGACAAGCAACTGATGAATATCAGACTAAGGATGACAAACTCATGCCATACAAGCAAATGGTGGATAGTCTAAAGACATCATTTATTACTATCACCTTTGAGCAGATACCTAGAGATTAGAATTGAGTTGCTGATGCTATGGCTACCATTACATCTCTCCTAGATCTTCCACATAATTCAACATGCTACAAGTTCTTGGTAGAACAAATTTGGATCCCCGCTTATGATATCCCTGAATCCAAAACAATATGTCACCTTATTAGTTCTGAATCCCCATGGTACAGTGAATTCTACACCTACCTCTGCGATCACACCCTTCCTCCTAACCAATCGAATAACCAATGTAAAACTTTCATTCGCCAAACCGCTCGATATACCATTATCGCTGAAACCTTATACCGATGCAGTCTTGATGGTACTCTCCTTCGATGTCTGGAACAGGATGAGATAACAAAGGCCTTGGAAGAGGTACATGAAGGAATTTGTGGAGCTCATTCAAGTGGTTCGTCACTAGCCAAGAAACTCTTGCGCATTGGATACTATTGGCCATATATGGAAAAAGACTCCTACTATTTTGTCAGAAAGTGCAAGAAATGCCAAGTTCATGGAAACCTGATACATGCACCAGCTTAGGAATTGCAACCAATCACAACACCATGGCCTTTTTGTCAATGGGGCCTTGACCTTATGGGTAAAATCCATCCATCTTCATCTAACGGCCACAAATTCATTATTACCACCAACGAGTACTTCACAAAGTGGATCGAAGCTATTCCACTTACCCAAGTCACCGGCAAGCAGATCGCCTCATTCATCCTCGATTACATCATCTGCCGGTATGGTGTACCCATGTCCATCATCACAGATAACGGTCTTCCTTTCAAAAATCAGGATGTACGTGAACTCTGTGAGAAATTTCACATCCAACACCGCTTTTCCACTCCCTATTACCCACAAGGCAATGGTCAGGTTGAAGCATCAAACAAGAACATATTAAGAATCCTTATGAAGATAGTCAATGATGCCGGTCGTGATTGGCACATTCAATTGAATCCAGCACTATGGGCGTACCGAACTAGCATTCGAACCCCTACAGGCGCAGCTCCTTACTCATTGGTCTATGGTGCAGAAGCTATCTTACCTATCGAGGTTGAGATACCATCTCTACGGGTTTCCTTGCACAATCTCATCAATGATGAAGCATACAGAGTATCCCATCTCCAAGACTTAGAGCTACTTGATGAGAAGCGACAAGCTGCATACAATCACCTCAAGGCCTATCAGCAGTGCATGAACAGAAGCTATAATCATCGGGTTAGACCTCGTACATTCGAGGTAGGTGATCTTGTTCTTCGATAAAATCCTCGTAACCAACCCAACCATGAACAACAGGGAAAGTTTGAATCAAACTGGCTGGTTCCATATGTTATCACTACTGTATTTGGGTTCGGGGCATATCAGGTGGCTACATCAGAAGGAGAACCACTAGCAGATCCGATCAACAACATGCAGCTCAAACGGTTTTATACATAAGATGCACAGAGCATCAAGCTCCCATACATACCGGCAAAAACACCAAAAACATTCAGATAAATGACCTGTAGAAAATACAAAAACATCAAAATAGTAAAGAAAAATCATGCATCCAAACGGTGAACAACCACTCTGGTGGCACCTTGGATAAGTATGATGGTGAAAAACTGGGAAATAGGTGCCACTCGTAAACTCTATGGCTCCATTGTCTTTCAGACTTGTTGTGATCACATTCACTACATCCATGCATCCATCCGTCCACCCCATGGCTTGTTATTGATCTGCAATAATGGATAGTACTTCATGCGTCTTGTATCCCACTTTTTCATAGTCATGTCTAAATTGGGGGCAATGCCCTTAACCTATTGATGGAAGTGGATTCTACATTACTTGTGATTTGTTAAGTTATTCATTCAAAACTATCTCACAAAATCCAAAAACATTCAAAACAATCATCAAAATACCAAAAACATTGAAAAACTATCTCACAAATTCCAAAAACCTCAGAAAACATCAAATAATAAAAAAAAATGGCAACACTTTGTATATACGAATTTTTCAAAGCAAGTACCACACAAACATGGTGAAATAATCAAATGATGATCACTTCTCAAAATCGACCAAACAATCAACATCAACACTCAAACTGTCTTCAACAAGGATGCATCCTTCCTTACCAAAACAAAGACAAGATGACATTTTCTTTGACAAGAAAATTATGTTTAAGCTATTAAATACTTGGTTGATTTGTGGGTTATTCATTCGTTTATATATATCAGGTTCCTACAACATTGTTTGTGTATCTTCTGCGATTTCTTCCGATGAAGTTCTGGGGCATGTACTAATGGTGTCTACGTGGGAAGTTCACTAAGCTACGTGATCTTATGTAAAATGCAGTCATAGATCACTATGGCTTGTTGACTACAACGTATACCTCGACCATATGAGCATGAACCATTACAAGGGATTCATATTCTTTATTCTTTATGTATGTTGTTTACTTACCGGTCCAATGCTCTTTCTTTGGTTCCTCTTACCTCATCCAATTTGGATAAAGGTTTTTGTCTCTTATTACGGTATGAACTTGTCTCAAGATATGATCAGCCCAAGATCAAGGAGGACGATCCAAGTCATGCATGAAAGGAGATGATCCTTGTCTGTTCTGGAAGCAATACTCAGGTCAACTTGACCCATTATATTAAGTTGTTTGTATTAACTTGCTATATCAAAATCCATGTAAGGAATACTTAGGTCATCTTGAATCATTATGTCAAGTTGCTTGTATTTTCTTACAACATTTAAAAGCTCGATGATGAAAAATAAAGCACTATGGATCGTCATTTCATCTCATCTGTTTATATTGCATTCTGTTGCATACCGTCCATCCATTTGATCATTTATTTACATAATTTTGCATGCAAAGTGTGAACAAAGTTAAAAATGAGCAGTTCTGCGAAAATTGAGCTAGTTTTTGGATACAATCGCGACAGAGTACTCTGATACATCATCACGTGCATCATGCAAAGTCTAAAACACCTTGCATTCATCTATCATCATCCCATCATCATTACATTTTAGTCGCATTTGCATTATTCTTTAGCCATTCATTAGCATGCATTTATTATCATTTAGTTGCACTTACCACATATAGTTCATTCTCATTTGCTTACATTAGTATCATTATATCATTTCATTATTACACTCATGACATTTAGATTCACTTGCATAGATAATTATACTTATTTTACATTTCCTACTATGATTACTCATTACTATACATTCATTTAAACATCCGTTAGCTATCATCATTTATCATCATTTCCACACTTATGTATCATATATTTGTTTAGGTTTCCATAAATTGCATACATTCATTTATCTATTCAATAGTTAAAGTGCATTCATTCATCCATTTTATCTCACTTAGGATTCATTAGATTGCATTCATTCTCCCTCTTAATTGCATTAAGGTGCAGTTATTTAATTAAGCATGAGTTGCATTATCATCACATTATCATTTTACTACATCATATTTGGGCATTTAGAATCATAAATATCATTTGTCTCAAACATTGGTTCATACATTACAGCATATGCATTCATTTAGAAATAATCATTTAAACATTTGTACTTTACATTTGTTTATCCATGTTACATTTATTTTTAACCATCTAGATGCATATACATAAATAAATCATTCAAAAGCATTTGCATTAACATCATTACATATCATTAACCCATCATTGTGCTAAAATAAAGTACAAAATACTATCTATACCGTCATACATTATCATTTTTATGCATACATAAACATCATGGCATTGCATACATCCGACATTTTTATCCTACAAACATCAAAATGCACACACATATAAACCTGCATCCACATGATTAACATCCAACATCATACAACGAATGCATATAGACATAATGTAAAGATAAATCATCATAAAAACATGCATATAGGAATCATCTCATAAACACATACATATAGCATAAAACAAATATCCATCTAAGCATAAATCATGAAATCACCATCAAGCATAAACATCCATAACATGTCATCAAAATACATATCATCACAAAAATATGAGATCTCCTCATATATATCATCTCATGTATCAGAGTACAATGAAGTCTACAAAATCGGCTACCAAGAGCCATCCAAGACATAGTCCAAAATGATAATATCAAAATATACAAAATGCTCTCTCAGATGCCACTCTGACCAGATGCCGCACCACCATCACCACTTGCTCCCCCACTAGTCCCTACACCATCTGACCTATCTCTTCGTGGAGGACCCATCAAACCGCCACTAGCTCCTGCGTCACCTGACCTAGCTCTCCGTAGAGGACCCATCACACCTCTACTGCTCTGCACCCTCTGAGACTGTTCTGATCTGACCTACCGCATCTGTGAATAGCTCAGTGCTCGTTGACTAGCTGGCACCACCTGCATATAATCCCTACCAATACTCTATCTCAACCAGTGCTCGTCGGATCTCCCTCATCACCTCCCCAGTAGGACCCTATGCTCCTACTCCAACCTGGACTCTCTCCTGCAGCTATGCTAATCTCTCCACTACACCATCCCTCTCCTGTAGCACTACAATCAGCTCTGACTCTCGTGAGAATAGTTGCACATCTCTAGCTGCAACCTCCGCCTCTAGATCCTCCACCTATGTCTCGGCTGCTGTTAGTCGAGTCTGCAAATGTAATATCATATGATCCCGAAGATCACCACCCCCTGTCGCTCCCTCCCCTGTATCCATAGGTGCCTCACCTATAGCTCCCTCTCCAGTGGCTCCCTCCCCTCTATCCATCGGTACCTCTCTCTCCCCCATACCTCTCCCACCCAATCTAACTCCTCCCTGCATTAGAGGTCCCTGTGATATCCGCAATGACAAACTGCCTCTCCCTCTCCACTACACCCGACCACCACTGCCACCTCCACCTCTGAATCCACCACCTCCAGCATCCCCCCCTCCTCCTCCTCCATCCCACCTCCTCCATCACCACCATCCCCTCTACCTCCTCCATCTACCATCGGTCCTCAACCTCCTCTCCTCTGTCTCTGTCCCCTCTCCTCCTCAAAATTGGGAATCGGCTCTGCTGGATCTGATATCCGTGGAATCAGATGAGCTGCCATATACTGCGTATACTCCTCCGATACCCCTGCATCTACCACCCTCAGCTGTATATCCCATAGCCTCACTTGTAACATCTGGAACTCTACCAATGCCTGATCATAGGGTAGTACTAGCCCCCATACATATCTCTCTCATACCACCCTAGCATACTCCTCTGATCCCCTAGGCAATCCCTGCTGACGTCCAAGCTGCCTCATAACTTTGCCCAACACCTGCCTCTCTACATGGTAGCATGTCCTCCCAATAAGGAATTAGGTCATGAATACATACGACAATGCCTCCACATCCTCCTCCCAGGGCTCGCACTCTATATACGGTCTCCAAATAACTGCATCCATGTCATCCAGCGCCCGCCGCCACCACTCTAACTTCCCCAGGTGGGGCTGACTCATCATATCGCTGTACATAAATACATAGGGCTGGTCCACTACCCGAAATCTAAGACTCACTGGTCGAGTAACTAGTAAGTGCTCCCACGCCCATATATGCAGTAGTGTCACTCCCACTGCCAAGGAGCCCCTCCCATGGTACACTACCTCATGCAGCTCCTGATATAGGTGCACTAACACACACGGTCCCTAGGCAAATCGGGTCCGCTCTGTCATCATCTACTTAATAACCTATCCCCAACCAACGACCAGACCATGTGATCATCTATCAGGACATAGTAGCCCCCCAACAATCCCCAACAACACTGCTGGTAATGGCTCGTACAAAGCCGCGATATCCTCCAAGGCTATGGAGCCATCATCAATATAGACATCCTCATCAAAAAATCTCTGTACCACCAAGGTACCCCATGCTCTATCATAAGTGACTAGCTCCCCTCGAATCGAAATATGCAGGATGTGCCATACATCCTCTAGTTTCACCGTCATCTTCCCCTACGCCAAGTGAAACGTGCATGTCTCACTATGCCAGCGCTCTGCCAAGACTGTCATCAAACTGTGATTCATCTGAATCATGGGCATATACATAATGTCGTACAACCCAGTCGCTGCAATGCAATCAATCTCGGCCTCTGTCAGCCGATCATGCAGCCCCTGTATGGCGGGATGCCTCTCGCGCAACTGTAAGACGCGCAGATCCTCCTACACAAGTGCATCAACCATCATCATCAGTTGTTTTGTTTCAAACTTTCTAAAGTTTCAACCTAAACTATCAACAGATACTTTGATCAAGTATCTTCGGGTCTCAATAGGTAAGCAATCATGGCATACCTAGACTTCAATAGAAATTTATCCTAATGACCTAAGTCTCATCAAGGCTGCTATGGTTCAAAACAACTCTCACTCCACATCTCCATCCATTCATCATTGACATCTAGAGATAATCTGATCAAAACACTGAGACATCTATTTTTCTACACAAAAGCGCTCATTCCATCCACAAGCACTAATCGCCTAACAAAAGCACTCAATCATCTATCCAACAATGCTTAAACTAAAACAACGCTACAACATCTAGGCAATAGCGTCGCTTGGCATCAAAAGCGCTCAACCAACTAGGCAATAACGCTCAAACAACAATAGCGCTATAGTGACTATGCAAAAGTGCCACTTCATAGCAAACACGCTCAATCAAACATACAAAAGCGTTCAACACGTGAAAGCGCTAAAATAGCTATGCCAACGCGCTAAAACTAACAAAAGCGCTCAAAAGACTACACAATAGCGCCATTGCGGCACAATAGCGCTAATTCATTGGACAAAAGCACCAAAACACAGTTTCAACGCTATTGTCTCGACTCAACTTGGACTCAGTAAAAAACACATCAAAAATGCATAAAATTCAAAATTTCAAATTTGCATACCGTTGGTCCGTAGTCATCTGGCTGCTAGAATCGTCGGACTCGCTCAAATCGATGCTCTGCTACTAGTACCGACATCATGACTGTTGCTTGCTCCTTCAAAACGTCACTATCAGAGCTATAATTTCACTATGGTCGTGAATACAAATGAACCTGTTTTCACCCCTTTCTCCCCATATAAACCGTTTGCCGTAACCGTAACTTTCCCCTGCTCACCGCTGTGGTCTCCATGAACTTCCCGAGCCACCCATTTCTCCATTTTATCCCCGATTTCTTCTATTTTTCACCAGTATTGCTAACTTCTTATCTTTTATCAACCTGCCAATTTTCATTCTTTTTCGAGAGATCGCCCGATTTTTCAAAATTTCTCGGTCCATCTCTCGAGGGGGCATACCACCCATTAAATTAACATTTTTTGGGGCATTTCTTCACACCTATTTTTCTTTTTTTGAAATGACGCGATAAACCACACCATCTCAAAGAGGGGAAAATGTAGTTACATAAATCTGTCCATTTTAATTAAATAAATATTTCGTATTTATTTGATTAAAATTCCACTAAACCATCAGTTAATTAAATTAATATTTAATTAATTCATCTTCAAACATTCTTCTATTAATTAAATAAATTATTCAACTTATTTTAATTAATTCATTAAACCAAATTCACAATCAATTAAATGAATAAATCATATTTATTTCATTTAATCCCCTTTTCCTCTTTTAAATAAGTTAAATAAAACATTTATTTAAATCATTTATTCCCCCCACTTGCATTTTCCTACAAATGCAATTTGCACACATTTATTGAAATAAATTAATTTATTTTAAATAAAAATCCTATTTTCTCTCACACACCAAATCCACTTGCATTCCTAAACCCCCTTCTAGATTCTTCTAACCCCTTCCTAATCAACCTAATCCATCCCCTAATTATTGTCATGTTCTTAAGCAACTTGGAGTCACTTCTCAAAGACTTCAAAGTCTTTGAAAAACATTTAATGCTTTGTGTGTTCAACAATTTAACCTCTAAAGTCTTACATGACCATTAATGGCTCTTACATAACCATTTATGGTTTATTCAACTTGCACTCATGTGTCTCCTCAAACATTTATTGCTTCGACCATGGTTATCCCTTTTGCCTTTGCATAAGAGTTTATCCATTGGATAAAAGCTTTATTCTTTGAATAAAGAATTTATTCATTCAACCTAACCTTGACCTTAATTTCCAAGTTAACTCTCAGGTCATGTCAAGCATTTAATGCTTCTTCTCTCTCCTCTCAACCTATCTCACATTAACACTTGTCATCTTGGGATTGGGTTGAAAGTCATCACATGGATTGAATATCATTCAATCCTGACCCTTGTTGAGATTACTCAATTTCAACCATCCATTGTTCCATTTTTCCTATAAATAAAACTCATTTCTTCATAATCCAGATCATGAAAACTTGTATGCATATAAGTTATAGAGAATTTTAGAGAGCATTTAGCATAAATCACTAATATCTTGCCACTTTGGTTTAAAATAAATCATTTTAACATCATAGCATCTAGTATTAGCTTTTTATTCACATTTAGAGTAAATACTTCAATCTCAAACCTCCATAAAAATCCATAGGGCAAAAAGTTGTTGAGAGCTACACCATAGTGCAAAAAGTTGTTGAGAGCTACACTAGTTTGGAACTTGGAGAGGAGAGGAACAAAGGAGAAGGAGCTAAGAGCATGTTAGGAGGCATTTGGAGATGTCTCATTATATTTACTTTCCTAGTTAAATATTCTCTCATGCTTTTGGTATCTCTTTTGATATGCCTGTTTAGATTAGTCTTTGATTGATTAACACTAACGATTTCTTGTGTTTTTGTGTGTTATACAACCATTGGCTTTACTCTAACTTGTCCATTTTGCAGAGCATCACTTTCTTTTTCAGCTTGCTCCTTATCTGGAGTGATATCTTCTATTTCTAGTGCATCAACATCAATGGGGTCATTTTGTTCTACTATTCTTTCACCCATACTGTCAAAGACTACATCAGGTTTGGTTGTGGATGGATCAGGCTCTTGTTCAGCCAGCCGATTAGCTTCTTGTACTCTTTGCATGTCGACAACAGTTTTCACCTTCAAATGGGTGTCTTTTTCCACTTCAGAAAATTTACCTTCGAGTAGCAGAAGTTTTCTTCTTCGCATGAAGAAAATGCCTTTGTTCTTATCAATGAGTTCAAACAATTCTGAATTAGAGACATTTGGAAAATATTGAGCAAAAATTTTCTCCCTGATGTCTTGCTCCTTGTCAATAGCAATGTGCCATTTGTTGTCCAAAGAATCATACAAGGATTTAGATGTAATATATTTAATCTTAGAAGGTGACCGATCATTTATGCATAGATATTTAATGAGTTTTTGTTCAACCTCCTCCTTTTGATTATCATTGAAATCATCAAAATAATCCTTTAAATCGTCAAGGAATTTTCTTCTAATATTCTTTATGGTCCTTTGACAATGTGTCATAGGCTTGTAAGAAGAAATATCTAAGTTTACCAGTGCAGAGATTGTAGGTACATTATCGATTGACTTCACTTTCTTGGTAGATTGCCTTGTCTTCTTTACTTCTACCTCTGATTCAGAGTCTTTTGGATCTGGTGAGCGATTCTTGGTTTTTCATGTTTGTTTGAACACCTTTGTCTGAATAGCCTTCGGTTTGTTTTTAGCAGGTGATCTTTTGGTCACTTTGGGTTCTGCAGCAGATGTAACTGGTGTTGATGTTGATGGTGCTGCTTTACCTTTTATCTCCTTTGGTTCCTCACTAGATTTGATTCTCTCTAAATAAGTACCAATCCTCTTCTTTTTGAGATCCAGTGGTGAGGCTAGTAGGGTTGAGGCGTATCCTGTCAATATATCATTTACCACCTCATAGGCCGTAGGCCTAACTACATCTTTTCTAGGTTCAACTGCTTCCATTATGCATTCATCTGTTTTGATGGTGAAACAAATGTCATCTTCATATTCTTTAACTAAATCACCAGATATTCTCATTCTCTGGTTCATTTTTAGTTTGAATTCACCAAAATACTTGTTTAGAGTCTCTGGATATGCAGTTCCTACTACTTGCAGACTCTCCTTTATTTATCTCGTAGCTGGTAGATCAGTTGACCATTCAATATCACTGACTCTAGGAAAGTATTTTTTAAAGTAGAAAAATAAACCAATTAGTAATTGACCAAACTTGAACCTCTGAGATTTATCTGATTTGATTGACTTCATGTTCTCTAAGAGTTGATTCTTCATATAGGTACATAGATCACATTCTGCATTCTCTTTTATCATTATGTAAGTGGAATGCACCGCAGTTGAAGGAACAAAATTCATTCTGCTAGCATAAAATATTTTGTACCCAATTACCATACATGCATATTTCACCAAATCATCTCTAATGGTATTGATAGTCATTGCTCGTTGATCACTTACTGAACCGGTGAGCTTTGTTACTTTCATTTTAGGGATTTTCCGAAGAACGGGCACTTCCCCACTATTGCAGAATCCGGTCATGGCATGAATTGCCTCTGGTGTAATGTCATGTGTTCGTTCAAGGTACATTTTGTCACCACGAACCCTACTGAGGATGATCCTGATGTGTTCCTTGGTAAATTCTTCGAGAAAGTAAACTGTATTGTGCAATTTCTTCTTCTCTATTATGCTATATTTGGGTTTCATCTTTTTATCACCTTCACATAATAGACTCAACTCGGAGTGAATTACTAGGGACCCTAGATCTTCTAGTTTACAATCAATATATCCTGTAACATCGCCTTGGACAATGACTCCGGTGGGAATTTGGGATAGGGCATTATATCTCATCTTAAGAAGCTCAGGTGTATCCTTAGGTTCAGTAGAACTAGAGGGGACATTAGATGCAAATGCCATATCAAACTGATACCAAATGATAAGAATGTTTCAAAGAGAAATACCTTTATTCTCTGAGCTTTAGGGTTTGTCGATGACGAGCAAAACACACTTCTCTGGACGCTTGATTACCACTATGACTTTCACAATGATAGTATGAAACGGTTGCAAGATTTGAGCAAGATTTCTTTCTGAATTCTTTCAAATGCGAGATGAAATGCTCTGGTTGCGCTACTCAGCTTAAACGAAGTTTCTCGGCAGCTAGGTAGGTAGAAATGACGACAAAAGTCACTTTTAAACACGCTCCCACATACCATAATAAATGCATCACTATTATGGTTCAAACCCTAATTTTACTTTTTACCGCTTCAATTCTTTTGTTTGTTGACAGGTAACAACTATCGATAAAAGTGCCTTACCGATATACTCTGAGGGTTTCTAAATATTTATACCGATATATTCCCCCTAAGCTTTTTGAAGCTCAGTTTACTGATTTAGGGATTTCCACACTTGGTGCGGAAACTAGTTCATCATGTGGCTTCACTTTAGATTTCTTTTTCCAAGTTTTTTCCATATCCGCTTGAACAATTTCAATATCAATCTTCCCTTCAGTGTTGATCGATATGTTTCCCGATGGATTCTTTCTCAGTCTACATGCTCTGGTGGTGTGTCCCAATTTGTTGCAGTGATAGCATACCATTCCAGGTGTTCTCCATGGTCCATTGTTCACATTTCCATTCTTCCTTCTGCATGTTGCAGCAGTGTGACCGCTACCACGACATATTAGACAAGTTGCTCTCCAACTAGTTGCCGCTTCACAATAATTTGATCGGTGGTCATGGGTTCTGTACTGGTTTGGGTTCTGGTTTATAAGAGGTTTAGGGGCGGCTCCATTGGATCTTGGTAGATTATTTCTAGAGTTGTTGATAACTAACCTGCACTCAAAAGCTCTATGCCCAAACTTTTTGCATGTATAACAGTGACCATTAAATCTACTAGGTCTAGCCACATTATTTTGAAAATAAGGAAAATTATTGTAAGGCTTGATCCTACATACATTGGCAGTATGTCCTTCCTTAAGACAGTTAAAACAAATAGGTTTAAACTTTTTCTTACCTTTACTTCCATTGTTGTCCTTAGGTGTTGATTGTTTCTTCAGTGCATCATTCTTGGTTCCAGAGGTCTCACCTCCCTCGTATCCAGAGAAACCAAGTCCAGTGGTATCCTTTGATGGTTTTACTGATTTCAATTTTTGTTCTAACCTGACAGCACTCCGGTTGAACTTAGCAAGTATTTCTTTGGTCTCAACAAGTTCCTTGGAAAGGGCATCATTGGTCTTAACCAAGGTTTCATTTTGAGAGAAAGTTGCATTCAGTTCAGCCTGCATTTCTTCTTTTTCTTCTTTACCCTCCTGTAGATAAGCGGTAATGGTACCAACTTCTTGCTTTAATTTAAAGATCTCATGCTCCTTGTCTTTTACCAAATCTTCAACTTTTCTCCTGTTTTCCAGTTCCTGACTCATCCTGATAGCCAGTCCTTCTAACTCCCTCCTTAGGTTAGTTTTGGATTCATTTAGTTTCTCCACTTCTCCAACTAGGGTACCCATGTCTGCTTCATCAGAGGAGCTATTTTTGGTAAGTTCCATCAATTGCTCAACAATCTCTCTTCTCTTGACTAAAGAGGCTTTAAACTTGATCTTGAGTTCATCATAGGCTTTCTCAGATTCAGCCAAATGGTGAGTGAGTTCCCTCATACTGTATTCTCCCATATCTCCTTTCAGCTGGTTAGACTTATGGAAAGGTTGGCTCTGATACCAATTGATGAATACTAAGAGGGGGGGTGAATTAGTATGCCTAAAAACTTAACCAAACTCTTAAATAATTTTCCAGCAAACCGGTGTAGTAGCTTAAACAATAAACTGGTAAAACTTAAATAAGCCAAATAGCAAATAAAGCATTCACCCATTAAAGCACAATCACCATAACACAAGATATTTTGACGTGGAAACCCAAATGGGAAAAACCACGATGAGAAAAACTCACAAGTCAACTATCTGTAGAATAGTAACCAGATCAGTTAAGGTCTTACAATGTTCTTCATCAGAATAGAACCTGTTAGGAATCCAGATCTCTGTTAGGAGATAAGTCCTATTAAAGACTACCTTGTTAAAGGATTTCAGATCCACAACTGTGAACCACCTTGTTAGAGGATTTACAATAGGCTTGGCTAGGCCTACTCAGTTAAGGGTTTCAGACTTGTTGAAGATATTAGTAATCAACAAGTGAATGATCTAGATAGTAGCACAAAATGCTTGATTAGATCCCTGATAACTCCTTGTTAATGCATTCAAGTATTACTTCAGTATTCTATGCTTTGCACTCTCAATCTTAGTCGTGAGATACCTTTCCTCTCAAAAGACTCACACATATCAACTTCTCTTCTCCTTCTAAAACCCTAGACATGATGTCCTTAAATAGGAACTTGATTTCATGTCAGTCCAATAGGATTAGATTACAATTTCCTAGGTACAGTGCATCTAGACACATTTGGTAACACGACACAGAAACACCACTAAAGTTTTGGTGGATGATAACTCATCACACATTACTTGTATACCGGTTAATTACATATACTAATCACTGGTTAACATGTGAAGACTGAAAAACTTGATCATAGTCGATCTGATCAAAAGATTAACTGCCGCTTGGGGTCTCCATTCCGCTTGAGGTCTTCATACCACTTGACCGATAAGCTTCTTCTTTAAAACACCGATAGTCTTCAATAAAATAAAGACTATTCATACAATATTGGTTAGAACAACTATCGGTTGAGAATAATACATTCATCAAATAAGGTTGTGTCCATCAATGACAATCACAACTAAACATCATCAAAATACCAACACCAGAACTTCATTGGAATAATTCGCAGAAGACATACAAACAAAACTATACTTAGGAACCATCCCGGCCACTCTAATCACTTGTGGATATCCCAAAGTAGCATAGGAACCTAATATAAATGAATAAATAACATATCAAACTGATCAAGTACTTGATAGCTTAAACAAAATTTTCTTGTCAAAGAAAATGTTATCTTGTCTTTGTTTTGGTAAGGAAGGATGCATCCTTGTTAAGGCAGTTTGCAGGTCGATGTTGATTGTTTGGTCGATGTGATAAGTGATCATTGTTTGAGTATTTTAGAATGTTTGTTTGGTATCTTCTTAAAAAGCGTATGTACAAAAAGCGTTGCCATGTTTTTTTATTGATTTTTGATGTTTTCTGATGTTTTTTGGATTTTGTGAGTGTTTTGAATGTTTTTGGATTTTGTGATTTTTTTTCAAATGTTTTTGGTATTTTGTGTTTGTTTTCAAATGTTTTTGGTATTTTGTGACATAGTTTTTAATGAAGAACCCAATGAATCACAAGTAATGCAGAATCCACTTCCATCAAATAGGTTAAGGGCATTGCCCCCAGTTTAAACATGACTGTGAAAAAGCGAGATGCAAGACGCATGAAGTACTACTCTTGATTGCAGATCAATGACAAGCCATGGTTTTGACTGATGGATGAATGGATGCAATGAATGTGATCACAACAAGTCTGAAAGACAATGGAGCTATAGCTGTTACGAGTGGCGTCTGTTTGCAAGGTTTTCACCATCGCACTTACCCAAGGTGCCACCAGAGTGGTTGTTCACCAGTTGGATGCATGATTTTTCTTTACTATTTTGATTTTTTTGTATTTTCTTCAGGACATTTATCTGAATGTTTTTGGTATTTTTCTAGTATGTATTAGAGCTTGATGCTCTATACAGCGTATGTATAAAACCATTTGAGGTGCATGCTGTTGATTGGATCTGCTAGTGGTTCTCCTTCTGACGTAGCCAATTGATATGCCCTGGTCCCAAATACATCAATGATAACATATGGACCTAGCTAGTTTGATTCAAATTTTCCTTGATGTTCTCTATTGGGTTGGTTACAAGGATTCTCTCAAAGAACAAGATCACCTACCTCAAATATACGAGGTCGAACTCGATGATTATAGCTTCTTCTTATGCACTGTTGATAGGCTTTGAGGTGATTGTATGCAGCTTGTCGTTTCTCATCAAGTAGCTCTAAATATTGGAGATGGGATACTTTGTATGCTTCATCATCTATGATATTATGCAAGGAAACACGTGGAGATGGTATCTCAACCTCAATAGGAAGGATGGCATCTGCGCCATAGACCAATGAGTAGGGAGTTACGCCTATAGGAGTTCGAATGCTAGTTCGATACACCCATAGTGATGGATTTAATTGAACATGCCAATCACAACCGACATCATTGGCTATCTTCTTGAGGATTCTCAATATGTTTTTGTTTGATGCTTCAACCTGACCATTTCCTTGTGGGTAATAGGGAGTGGAAAAGCGGCGTTGGATGTGAAACTTCTCACAGAGTTCACGGACATCCTGATTCTTGAATAGAAGAACATTATCTGTGATGATGGACATGGGTATACCATACCGGCAGATGATGTAATTAAGGATGAATGAGGTGATCTGCTTGCCGGTGACTTGGGTAAGTGGAACAGATTCAATCCACTTTGTGAAGTATTTGGTGGTGGTAATGATGAATTTGTGTTTGTTGGATGAAGATGGATGAATCTTATCTACAAGGTCAAGGCCCCATTGACAAAAGGGCCATGGTGTTGTGATTGGTTGCAATTCTTGTGCTAGTGCATGTATCAGGTCTCTATGAACTTGGCATTTCTTGCATTTTCGGACAAAATAATAGGAGTCTTTTTCCATGGACGGCCAGTAGTATCTAGCGTGCATGATTTTATTGGCTAGTGAAGGACCACTTGAGTGAGTCCCATAAACTCCTTCATGTACCTCTTCCGAGGCCTTTTTTATCTCATCCTTTTCCAGATGTTGAAGGAGAGTACCATCAAGACTGCGTCGGTATAGGGTTTCAGCAATGATGGTATATCGAGCGGTTTGGTAAATGAAAGTTTTATGTTGGTTATTTGATTGGTTAGGAGGAAGTGTGTGATCGAGTAGATATGTGTAGAACTCACCATACCATGGGGATTCAAAACCAACAAGGTGACATATCATCTCGGATTCGGGGATGTCATAAGAGGGAATCCAAAGCTGTTCCACCAAGAACTTGTAGCGTGTTGAATTTTGTGGAAGATCTAGGAGAGATGCAATGGTAATCATAGCATCAGCAACTTGATTTTGATCTCTGGGTATCTTCTCAAAGGTGATAGTAGTAAATGATGCCTTTAAACTGTCCATCATTGTCTTGTACGACATGAGTTTGTCATCCTTGGTTTGATATTCATCGGTTACTTGTCGGATGACCAGTTGGGAGTCGCCATATATCTGTAAATCTTTCAATTTCCATTGTATATCTAGTCTGAGTCCTGTGATCAAGGCCTCATATTCTGCTACGATGTTCGTGCATGGAAATGTGAGCTTGTAAGACTTCGGGATGCTGTCACCTTGAGGTGTGATAAATAGAATGCCTGCCCCCGAGCCATGCCTAGTACATGAACCATCAAAGTATAATTTCCATGGTTGTGTTGTTGTGATCATGAATATCTCTTCATCTGAAAAATTGGAAATGAGAGGATGATCGCCTATGAGTAGTGCATCGGCCAACTGATCTACAATAACTTGACCCTTGATAGCCTTACGATCCACATACTCAATGTCAAATTCGCTTAGAATCATCACCCATTTGGCCTTGACCTTGTAGGTAAGATTCATCCATCTTCATCCAACGACCACAAATTCATCATTACCACCACTGAATACTTCACAAAGTGGATTGAAGTTGTTCCACTTACCAAAGTCACCGGCAAGAAGATCGCCTCATTCATCCTTAATTACATCATCTGCCAGTATGGTATATCCATGTCCATCATCACAGATAATAGTCTTCCATTCAAGAATCTGGATGTTTGTGAACTCTGTGAGAGGTTTCACATCCAACACCGCTTTTCCACTCCCTATTACCTGAAAGGAAATGGTCAGGCTAGAGCATCGAACAAAAACATATTGAGAATCCTCAAGAAGACAGTCAATGATGTCGATCGTGATTGGCACGTTCAATTAAATCTAGCACTATGGGCGTATCAAACTAGCATTTGAACTCCTATAGGCGCAACTCCCTACTCACTGGTCTATGGCGTAGAAGCCATCCTTCCTATTGAGGTCGAGATATATCTCTACGTGTTTCCTTGCATAATCTCATAGATGATGAAGCATACAGAGTATCCTGTCTCCAAGATTTAGAGCTACTTGATGAGAAACAACAAGTTGCATACAATCACCTCAAAGCCTATCAGCAGCACATGAGCAAAAGCTATAATCATCAAGTTCGACCTCGTATATTTGAGGTAGGTGATCTTGTTCTTTGAGAGAATCCTTGTAACCAACCCAACAGAGAACATCAAGGAAAATTTGAATCAAATTGGCTGGGTCCATATGTTATAACTAATGTATTTGGGTCCGGGCATATCAGTTGGCTACATCAGAAGGAGAACCACTAGCAGATCCAATCAACAACATGCACCTCAAACAATTTTATACATAAGCTGTATAGAGCATCAGGCTCCAATACATACTAGAAAAATACCAAAAACATTCAAATAAATGTCCTGAAGAAAATACAAAAAAATCAAAATAGTAAAGAAAAATCATGCATCCAACCAGTGAACAACCACTCCAGTGGCACCTTGGGTAAGTGCGATGGTGAAAACCTGGAAAACAGGCGCCACTCGTAGCGGCTATGGCTTCATTGTCTTTCAGAGTTGTTGCGATCACATTCATTGCATCCATTCATCCATCAGTCAAAAATATGGCTTGTTATTGATCTGCAATCAAGAATAGTACTCCATGAGTCTTGCATCTCGCTTTTTCATAGTCATGTCTAAACTGGGGGCAATGCCCTTAACCTATTTGATGGAAGTGGATTCTGCATTACTTGTGATTCATTGGGTTGTTCATTCAAAACTGTCTCACAAAATACCAAAAACATTTGAAAACAAACACAAAATGCCAAAAACATTTGAAAAAGAAATCACAAAAGCCAACAACATTCAAAACACTCACAAAATCCAAAAAACATCAGAAAACATCAAAAATCAATAAAAAACATGGCAACGCTTTTTGTACATACGCTTTTTAAGTAGATACCAAACAAACATTGTGAAATACTCAAACAATGATCACTTATGACATCGACCAAACAATCAACATCGACCCACAAACTGCCTTAACAAGGATGCATCCTTCCTTACTAAAACAAAGAAAAGATAACATTTTCTTTGACAAGAAAATTTTGTTTAAGCGATCAAGTACTTGGTCAGTTTGATACATTATTTATTCATTTATATTAGGTTCCTATGCTACTCTGGGATATCCACAAGTGATTAGAGTGGTCAAGATGGTTCCTAAGTATCGTTTTGTTTGTATGTCTTCTCTGAATTATTCCAATGAAGTTCTAGGGCATGTACTAATGGTGTCTATGTGGGAAGTCCACTAAGCTACGTGATCTTATGCAAAATACAGTCATGGATCACTATGGCTTGCTGACTACAATGTATACCTCGACCATATGAGCATGAACCATTATGGAGGGTCCATATTCTTTATTCTTTATTTATGCTACTTGTTTGCAGGTACAATGCTCCAAACTTGGTTCCTACTGCCTCGTCCAAGATTGATACTACCCTTGCTCAATGATGAAAAATAAAAGCACTATGGATCGTCATTCCATCTCATCTGTATATATTGCATTCTGTTGCATTCCATCCATCCATACATTCATAAATAGTTGCATATCATTCATACATAGTAATGATAATGGGTGCATACTCCATTTCGCTCTTCTTCCATAGGATTAGGTCCTCCATATCTTCTATCTAACATTGAATCCACCCCCTAACCCTCCCTATCTTGATCATCAACATCATCATAATCCCTTCATCGTTTCCCATCAACTCAATCAAGCTATGTTCATCACCATCCATCTCTAATAGGAGGGGCTGCGCTTCCCATCCTAAGTCATCCACACAATCAAGCCAGTTACTCTGTCTACACAGGCACATCAACTCACACACACCTAGACTATCAACAGATACTCTGATCAAGTATCTTCGGGTCTCAACAGGTAATCGATCATGGCAAACCTAGACTACAACAGGCATTTATCATAATAACCTAGTCTCAACGAGGCTGCCATGATTCCCCACAACCATCCATCACACGCATACACTATCAATTGATCAACCAATCAAACACAATCATAACGGACAATTACATCAATTGTCTAAGTCTCAACGAGTATTTTTCTTCAAATACCTTGACTTCATCGGGCAATTACATCAATTGTCTAAGTCACCATCAGGTCACTTTGATTCACTTACTCAGACTTTATCCTGTCCAAGCAAACAACTGGCATCAAATTTCATGCTTTGACTTGACTGGGGCAATTAAACCAATTGCACTAGATTGTTCAACCAACTTTAATCAATTTTATAGCATCAATCAGAAGCACACACCACATTTGCACTGTATATTTTGCCTGACCTAAAGGTACTCACTGGCTTGTTGTTTCTCCGTTGCACTCCGTTTTCTCCCATAATTTTCCCGTTATTGCTAATTTCTTCTATTCTACCTCCCCTCCACTTTTTGTTCTTTTTCGAAAGATCCCCCAATTTTTTGAAATTTTTGACCCATCTCTCGAGTGGGCATACCTCCTATTAAATTAATATTTTATGGGGCATATTTCTTCACACCTATTTTTCTTTCTTTGAAATGATGCGATAAACCACACCGTCTCAAAGATGGGCAAATGTAGTCACATAAATCTGTCCATTTTAATTAAATGAATATTTGCTATTTATTTGATTAAAAACCCACTAGCCAACAATTAATTAAATTAACATTTAATTAATTCATCTTCAAATCATTCTCCTATTAATTAAATAAATTATTCAATTTATTTTAATTAATTCATTAAACTAAATTGACAATCAATTAAATGAATAAATTCTATTTATTTCATTTAGCCCCCTTTCCTCTTTTAAATAAATTAAATATCATTAAAATTCCCCCCACTCGCATTCTCCTAAAAATGCAAGTTGCACCTATTTGTTGAAATAAATGAATTTTATTTTAATAAAAATTCTATTTTCCCTCACCCACCAAACCCACTTGCAATCCTAAATCCCCTTCTAGACTCTTCTAACCCCTTCCTAATTAGCCTAATCCATCCCCTAAATATTGTCACATCCCTAAGCAACTTGAAATCACTTCTCAAAGACTCCAAAGTCTTTGAAAAGCATTTAAGGGTTTTTGTCTTCAAATGGTTAACCTCTAAAGTCTTCCAAACCATTGAAGGCTCTGACATAACCATTTATGGTTAAATCCACTTGCACCATGGTTAGAGACTTTGACCCCTAAATCAACCTTCATCTTTACCCTTGGTTATTAATTAACCCTTGCACAAGAGTTTACTCCTTGGATAAAAGCTTTATCCAATGGATGACTCTAACACAACCTTAACCTTACCCCCTAGAGTAACCCTCAGGTCATGTCAAGCATTTAATGCTTCTTCCCTCTTCCCTTAGCCCACCTCATGTTGACATTTGTCATCCTAGAATTGGGTTGAAAGCCCTCACATGGATCTTAAGCCCTTCAATCCTGACCCTTGTTGATATTACTCAATCTCAACCATCCATTGCTCCATTTTTCCTATAAATAGAGCCCATTTCTTCATAATCCAGATCCTGAAAACTTGCATGCATCTAACTTATAGAAAAATCTAGAGAGTATTTAGCATAATTCACTTTGGTCTAAATTTAATCTTAGTTAGTTACATAATATCTCATTTCTTAGCTTGTTCATGTTTGCATTTTCATTAGCATTTACTTCATAATCTTGAATCTCCATAAGACATCCAAAAATAGTGCAAAAAGCTACTGAGAGCTACACTCATTTGGGAACTTGGAGAGGAGAGGAACAAGGGAGAGCTAATGGCGTAGGGAGCATCATGAGTGAAGTCTTAATGTTTATTGATTTTTATCTCTCATATGCTTCTATGCTTAATCTTTCTTGATAATGTTTTTTAATGGTTTAGTTCTATGTTGATTTGACTAACCCCCGGACTAACCGTTTTATGGCGTTACACTAACTATTGTAATGAAATGAGCTAAAGCATGCAAACACACAAAGTGCATACAACAAGATTTTTTTTTTGTATTTATATGTTAAAGAAAGCTATGAAATCAAAGTATCTAAGATCTAAAAACTCAAAATCAGAAATATGCAAGTTTAAGAAAAGTCAGGTTCACCAAAGTGTAATGGTGTAATTTGGATCTAGGGTTTCGCCAAGTAAGATAAGACCACCAATTAGCCAAATTAACCAATACATTAAAAGGAGGATGATCCCAATAGATCCAACCTCAATTATATTAGGAAGAGGGTTGAATGTTGATTGAGATCCCATTTCCCCTTTTGTTTGAGTTGAAGTTGTGTTTGGATTAGGTTTTGAATTGCAAGTAGTAAATCTATAACAAACAATGAGAAATCGAAATGAAATGATGAAAACAGGGTGTTGCAAAAATCAAACAAAGATCGAAACTAAGATCTAATGAAGAGAAGAGGATTAGAGCCTGTACCTGAAAGTTACACAAAAATTGTCGGGACTAGGGTGGTGGGTGCCTTGGTCCTCCTGTAGCGCCTTGGTCCCTCTGCAATGCCCTGGTCTTGAGGTGTCCCCAAATTTTTTGCAAAAGGCAATTCACTTTGTCTTAGTCTCCTCTGTACTTTTCCAACTACACAACTCCAAAATTTGCCACTCACACACCAAAAGAAGGGAAATTGTGTTGTTGATAGTGGTTTACCTTAGGTCAAACCCCGAGTTTGGAATTAACCCTGATTCAAATATAAATTGAACTTGATCTGAAATGAAAAGTCTTGCCTTTTGAGGGTAAGGGATTGATGCAATAACATGATAAATCACACAAAATCCATCATGAAATTATAATTGAAATATAAGTTGAAAATGCTTTGATGTATTTTGTTGCTCCTTGAATCATATATGCTCTTGAAATGATGATAGTGTTTGCATATGATGACATTTTTATATGAAAAATGAATTGAGAGAGATGCCTTATATAGGGATTTCATAATTAAAATCACCATTATGCTGACTTAGAATTGATATAGTTTCACAAAAAGATAAATTTGAATAGGATAAGACCGCCCAATCATCCTCCTGAAATTTGGGGAAAAAAGCATGAGACCATGGTGGTGGGCGCCACGGTCCCAACCACTTTTTTTGAAATTTCTAGGAATGTGAGCTATCGTGATTCTAATGCTAAATCTAGCTCAGTGCGACAATCCAAGGTGTTTAGATATTCAAAATCACATGGGCTTCACTGGATAGGCAATATTATATCACGTGCATTCATATTGGGGGGTTTAATATCCCAAAAATGTGGGTACAATATATTGCCTATCGGTGAAAATAGGGGGATTTTTTATTCAAGCTCTGAAAAAATGCAATATTTGATGAAAATAGGGAGGCTTTTGATTCAGGTTGTGTATTGGGAGGGGTGGACAAAAAAGGAGTTTAGGGCAATATTTTTTGAAAATAGGGGGATTCTTTATTATGCCATGAGCGCACGTGCTATAACCCAAGTTCACTAAGTGAAGCCCCCGTGTGCGAAATATGCTTTGAGAGTTGAAATTAGGGTAGGATTAAATGATAAAGGTTACACCTAAAAATAAGGGCCCAAATAAGAGTGTGATGATATAATAAAGTGAAATAAGACCCATAATATTGAATTAAATATTAATTATTAATAAAGGTCTCAAGTAATGCATAGAGGAAAGGGAAATACTAAAATAGGTGCTAGGAGAGTGTGAAATTGGACACACTAATAAAAGGTGTACAATTTATGATGCCACACACACACACACACACACACACACACACACACACACACACACACATATGTAGCTGTATATGTATATGTATACATGTACATGTACATGTACATACATATATATGTATATATATGTGTATATATATATATATATAAATGTATATGTATATATATATATAATACGCACACACACACATATGTGTGTGTGTGTGTATACATATATATAGATACATACATATATATATATATGTATGTATATATACATACATACATATACATATACATCATTGGTAATTTTTTTGGAATTTTAATAGGGTTTTCAAAAAAATTGTGCAAATTGTAAATTTTTAATTAAAAAAAGGGTATAAAAGAGGGTATGCAAGTACCTTTCGTAGGTCTCTAGTACTTGTGTGGGCCAAGGAATATACCTTGTGCCCATAAAATATTTTCTCCCCTTTTTTAAAAAAAAATTTGTAAAAAGAATTATTTTTTAATGCATGGAGAATCTTGGGAGAATATTCTAACAACCAAGGGGACTTGACATTTTTTAGCAAACAAAATATTTCATGGAATATGTTTCTGGCATCATTATGACATCATGCTTGTTGGAAAGAGACACTGCATAGATGATCGGATGTTGTCATTGATGGCAACTGATGTCAGATATCTTATCTGCAGTTCATGATTTGTTCATATTGGAAGAGTGATTGAGTTTTGGGGAGCTTTGGTGAGATAGAACAAGTCATTTGGCAGAGTGTACACTATTTTGATTGGCAGTTCATTTTGGTTGGATACTTGGTGTTGTGGATCTCTAGAAAGAATTATGGATATGTAATCTACCTTATTCTAGGTTTGTGGCTTCCAATGTATAGGTTTTTTGTTAGAAAAATGTTCATTAGCAATAACGTGTGGATATTCATTGTGCGGATCTTGTGGATCAATTTTGATGATCTTTTGTGTGTTTGAGGATGTTTAATAGACACGTGGGAAGCGTGTGGACAATTATTTTTGGTCTGCATGATTGTTTTCATTCAGATTGAGCCGACTTGTTAAACATGTTTCATTTGCTTGTTATGTGTTTTTGGGCCAACATGCAAAAGATCTAATTTGATGTTGCAGATATAAAAGAGCGATTGATATGATCATTTTTTATATCGGTGGATGTGAGGATAGTGGTTGTGAGCAATTGTGCATGGTTTCACGTGCGTGAGTAAAATATTTGTGCTGCAGAATATAGAAGAACATCATAATAGAGTTGTATAGTAGAGTAGAGTAAGATTATGTGTTTTGTGCTTAACCGAAACTATGCTTAGGCATTTATTGATGTTGTTCAATAGTTCAAACCCTCTTGTATCTTTTGTAATCATTTTGTAAGGAAGTGAGCCTTCTAGGTTGTAGCCCTTTTGTAATTTGAGCAGTGAGCTCTAGGTAGTGTGCTTGAATGCATGTGCATTCCCCATTTTAATATTTCATTTACTCCTAACAGGGTATTATTTCATTGTGGGTAGGTTCCCACCGTGGTTTTTCCCTTAACCGGGTTTTCCATGTATAAATCTGATGTTATGGTGTTGTGGATGTTTGCCTTATGTGTTTACATCTTTCTTTTGTTGATTTTCATTAAATGGTTGAAGAAACAGATTAATAATGTTAAAGATTACAGAACACTGATTCACCCCCCCACCTCTCCCCTCTCAGTGTTCCTTGATTCCAAAAATTGGTATTAGAGCTTAGTTTCTTGGAAGAAGTTTAACAGCTTGAGGAATATCGAGGATGGTCTTTTAATGGGTTCCAGTAGTATTAGACAACAACTACTTGTTGCACTTGGTCATCTTGATCAGTCCAAAGCCAAAGTTCGGGAATTGAAAACAAATCTCAATGATGCTGAAAATTTCATTCACTCATTGAAGGAGCAATTGAATATGTCGAAGGAAAGAGAAAGGATCTTGTTGATTAGCTTAAGCAGAAAGAAAGTCAAAGCATGGATGATGAAGCCCTGAAGGAAAAGACAAAAGAATGTGAGAATCTTGCTAGAGATAATGCAATTTAGAAGAATGAGATGGACGCCATTGTGATGAAATTGACAAGGGAAATTGAGGAGAGGAAGAAGAATGAGGAGAAGCTTGCTCAGTTATTCAAAGACAAATGTGATGAATGTTGTAGACTTGATTGTGAGAATGACCAACTAAAGCTTGACCTACAAGACTCCAGACAACATGAGGAAGATCTTGAAAGGAAGATCATTCTTCTTAAATATGATTTTGATGTTGCAAATGAGTATAAGGAGAAGTTTAGGATCAGTTCAACCAAGCTTGATGAGATGCTTGAAAGACAAAAGAATGATAATGACACAAGAGGTCTTGAATTTGAAAAAGGTGAAAGCTTAAGATCTGGTCAAAAGTCTCAACATCAGAAGAACAAAGCTAAAAGGCCTCTGGTAAGGCAACCCAATACTCACAAGTTTAATGTTAATTGATTTCTTTGCAATAAATTTGGTCATATGGCTAGTCAATACAGAAATATGATGAATAATAATAGTCCATCTTTTTTTGGTCAATGCTTTAAATGCAACAAGTATGGACATAAATCAAATGAATACAAAAGTATGATGAATAACTTTCCAAATAGGAAAAATATCAGATGTTATGCATGTGGTAGATTTGGACATGTTGCTAATCAATACAAATCAAGAGCAAATCAAATGAACTTAAGGCCTATGCAAAGAAATGTTGTTTGCTATGCTTGCAACAAATCTGGTCACATTGCAAAATCCTGTAGAAGCTGAAATGTGAACAGGAGAGGTCCGGTAGACAAGAACAAGAATGTGAAGGTAGATGAGAAAGGCAAAGCAAAAGTTGAGGAGATCAGAGATCAGATGAAGAAGACATGGGTTAAGAAGAGCGATAATGATGCAGGGAATGGGTCTGCACCTGATTCTGGTGTTGGAACTTCATCCGGTAACTACGTTGAGGCATCCAGCCTTGGGGGAAGTTTTCATGAAAATCTTATAAACCCCTATTTGAGATTTGTGGCTGATTTCAGTAGGTTGCAGAAGTTGAATTTTATGATTACAGATTCTTATGAAGGATTTCTGGAAGAGTAAGAGCAGATTTGTAAATTCAGAGAAGAATTCATGAGACATAAAGAGTATCTGAAAGTATTAGGGTAAAGTGTTATTATGCCTAAAAGTTAGGTTTGTGAAAAATAAAAAGTGACCAAATCACTTCATTTGTCACTTTGCATTTGAGGAGATAGTGTTTGAAGAGATGTGAGAGAAGATTAACAAGTGAGATCAAGCATCAAACTGATTTCCGAAGTGAAAGTCAAATCTGGTGGTAAAGGTATTTATCGGTGAAACTCTTCAGTTTGAAATTTGAAATTTCCAAAATGGCTACATCCAGTACTACTACCCCATTGGTTGTTGGCATTACAGAGAGAGCCTGACTTGATTTCAAAATTCATCCATTTATCTTCATGGAAAATGATCTGAAAAGCGCATTTTCATTAGTTCCATATAGTGTATTGAACATTGAGGATGTTAGGGTTTACACTCATTGCCCTATCAAGGAATTAGGAAGCTCTTGAAACAAGGAAAACTTCAAGCAAGGTTATTAGGTTAGTTTAAATCCAAATAAGCATAAAAGCTAAATGAAAACAACAAGATAACTAGATTATACCTTGCAAGAGAGGAGTCTCTCTTGTTCCTCTGATTGAGCTTGATGAAGTAGAGGCACCCTTGTACTCCACTTATTTGGATGTGCTCTTCTTTGGGATGTGGATTGCTCTCCACACACAACAAGATTTGATAGGATTTGGATTTGGATTAGATGGAAATGAAGAGATTTGGATTTGATGAAGGATCATGAGGACATGATAAGGATATGATAGAGGAAGATAGAGGAAGATAGAGGAAGAAATGAGAAACATGAGAATGCTATCAAGGGAGTAGATACCCCCTCCCCCTGCTTGTGAGGAAATAATCCTCCAATTTATAGATTGGAAGAGGCCAATGGAGGGCCAAGATTGACTTTGGGAAGAAGGGTTGAGATTGATTTGAGAGGGAAGACATGGATCAAGGTGCATTGGGAGAATAAAAAGGAATATAAAATTCCTTGGGGAAAGGAGAGAGGAATTAAAAATTCCAAAATAAAGGATGTGTGGGTAGACTAAATGGATAAAGGATTTAAAAATTCCTTGGGAAGAAGATGCATGGGGAGATTCAAGGAATTTGAATTTCCTTGAAAGGATCAAAGGTGATGTGACATGAGTGGAGGAATATAAAATTGGAGAATAATGATAAGTATGATTAAGGAAGAATTAATTAGGCTAAGTCGGGATTAGGAAAAGTGATTTGTAGGAATCACATGATTTAAGTTGATTAATTATAATTAATTAACTAAGAGTAATTTAGAATACTTAATGATTTGGTTGACTTTAGAAGAATAGGGAAATAATCGATTTATTTAATAAATTAATTATTGGACTATAGTGACAAGACTGATTAAATATTTTTTTATTAACCTTAAGAAGAAGGGAATTAAAACAATTAAATTAGTTAGTTATGATGATAGGCTTAAATTAATTAAACATTAATTTTACGTGTCTACAACTCTAACTTGTTAAATCTCTACAATAATCAATTGTCTGATGGGAGTTCCATCCTCAAACCGGAATTTCAAGAACTGGGAAACAAGGGTTTTGCACAATTTGTTAGATTTTTGATGTTTGATGAACCCCGAATGGGTCTAGTACGTGTTAAGCAGGATGCATGATGAATTCATGTGGTTAAATAAGGCTCGCAAGATCACAAAGAATTTAATCAGGGTCATTACAGGTTTATGTTCATCTGGAGAGCCACCCACATTGAAAGTGGTAAAGAATGAAATTGTTACAAATGCAACTAAATCTAGGTTTGATCATAGAGAAATGACAATCAGTGATATCCTAGAGCATGATATCAAGTTTTCTTCAATGGTGATTGGTTACAAGGTCTACTACTCCAACAAGGAGAATTTTGTTTCTAGAACAACCATCTATGTTGCATATGAGATGATGAGGGAAAACAAGAACTATGACCTCTGTGAACTACTCTGGAGTGAGTTCATGAAAAGTTTGAAGAAGATCAAGGAAAAAAAGAAACATCCATTCAAGTATGAAACCTTGATCTTGTGTATATTTTTCTACTTCATGAGTGAAGTTCCGGGTATTGGACTGGTTCAGTGGGCCTTTGACAGGCTTGTAGGTGTCTAGATCTAGGAGTACTTGTACAGCTCCAATGATTCCAAAGTCCAAAATGCAAATTTGTGGGGTTATTTCAAGAATTTGCAGAAAGAGATGCATGATAGAGAAAGGATCCCTAAGTCTATTGTGGAGAACTGTCAGGATACAATATGATTTATGGTTGATCTACATATCAGTGTTTAATTGAAGTTGTTGAACCCCAAACTTCAAGGATCATGCCTATGGGATATGAAATTGATGAGCAAATTTAAATCTCTATGCACAACATTTTCTAAGTAAATTGGTGGATCCCTCGGAAGAAAGGTTTGGTACATATGCATAGAAGAGTGTAGAGATGCATCAAAAATTTAAGAAGCCTGTGATTTAGAAGAAAGTGAGGAAAGAAGTTGAAGCTTATGTCGAAAGTATTGGAATTTCTAAAGAGGCAGTTCAAAAGACAAGATAGAAGAACATGCTATCTGAAGAGAAGACTGTAAAGAAGAAGACCAAACTGGAAGTTGCACCAAAGCATAGACAACCAAGAAGCACGTTGTTCCCTCCTCTAGTCTTGCAAAGCCTGCAAAATATTTAGTCAAGTCATCCGATAAGGGAGAGAAGAGGAAAATAGTAAGATTTGTGACTATGGATGATGAAGAAACTAAATCCAATGAAGTTGTTAATGAGGTTAAGGCCAAAGCTTCTAAGGCCTCTAAAGTCACAAAGAAAAAAGTTGGTGGAGCAAAATCTAGTAAGAAATCAAAATCATCTGGAATTGATGATGTGATAAAGAAAGGAAAATTTACTATTCAACTTCCCACAATATTAGATGTAATTGTGAATGAGGTAGTAAAGAATGGTTATTTGAAGCCATTGACATAATGGTATGATAATTTTGATGAATCTGGTAAAAGGACATTAGAGGAAGCCACTATAGAATATTTGAATGTGTATAACAAAGCTTTTATAGAATTAATGTCCAAAATTCCTAAGAGCATGTTTAAAGTTTTGGATATGAGGAGAGAGACTGCAAAAGCCGAAGAAGAGAGATCAAGAGAATATGTATTAGTTAATTTATGATGCGTGGTATCTAAGGAGGAAATAGCAAGAATCCTTAAATTAGCTAATAATGACTTCGGGAGTAAGACTAGAGTAAATAAGATAATGATTGGAAAGACATATGAAGTTGTTAAGGACACTGAGATAATTTTGAGGAAATTTTTGCTATAGAATCAATATGAGGTTGTCCCTGAGAAAACTCAGGATGATCTAGAAGAATAGAAAAATGATGATACTCTTGTTCTAGGAGTACATATAGATGATTAGGGTGAAGTAAATGCTCAGGAAGATACTGGAAATGAGGATAAATTGAACAAGGAAGGAGAAGAAGAGAAAGAGGGAAATGATGTAGTTGAGGATACTCAAAATCCTCCAGCAGTCACTATTGAGAAGGATGAAGAATCGCTTAAGGTTGATGATGAGAAGGAAGATGAGAAGGAGGAAGTTGAGGTAAAGGTTGGAACTATTTTGGTGGCAAGAGATACTGAAGATTCAGTGAAGGGAAAGCAGATTGTGGATGATCCAGAATTCATCCAAGGCCCTATCAACCCAGCCTCTCTATCTCCCATCCAGAAGCTCCAATTAGCTACATTTACTTAGGCCAAGGCTAGTGAGAACTTGTTGAAATCTCACATGGAGGACAATAAGTTGCTCACTCAGGCATCCAATATCCTTTAAAAGATAATTCCATCATTTCAGAAGGTCACATTAGATACTCCCTTTGATTAGTTGAACAGGTTGATCAAATATCTAGACACTCATTTTCAGTCATTAGAGAGATCAGCAAAGGAGAAGATTTGTAATGAGTTTTAATGCTAAAAGGATGAGGACATTGAAGAAGATGATTGTTGGTGACAAAGTCTCATTGGATGCTTGCATTAAGAGCATTCAAGATGCACTATCTAAAGGAGGCAACATTTACAAATCATGCCTATCATTCTCTAAATTCATTGGAGAGATTGAGAAGAAGTATAAGGAGCATGAAGAGAAACTCGCAGGTATATCTCAGTCGATGGATCCTCTATCAATCTCTGTAAGAAGCAAGGAAGATCAAATAATATCTCTACTTGACAAGATGAGAAGCTTGAGCCATGCAAAGGAGATGATCATTGGTAGGGTTGGAGAGCTTCGGAGTCTCACCACTCCTAAGTTAGATACACTGCTCAGTGGACTGCAGGATGCTTAGAATGCCATGACTTCCAAAGAGCCTTCATATCTAAGGTCAACAGAGGAACAAGCATATTTTTCCAATGGCCTTATAACAATTTTAGAATGTCTCAAGAAGGGTTGGGATAGCCACGCGGATTCATTGAAGAATACTTTTGTAGATATCTTCAAATTTTTATAAGAAAGACTGTGTGTATATATGTATATAGCATTTTGGCTTGGATTTGTAAAGACATGGACAAATCCAAAAAGATAATTTTAAAAACAAAAGTAAGATTAGAAATTTTTCAAATCATAATTTTCATAATTTACTCCAATGAGTCAATAATACAATCTAAGAGATAATTCCATCTCCATTTATTTACATAGTTCATCCTTTATAATGATATTACAATAAAATGTTTAACAAAGGTTGAAGCACTCATCTATTCTCTTGTGACCTAGGCATGTAGCCCATCTCATCACATCAATAAATATTGTTAGAGTTATCATGTTGTGGCTAATAATTATTTATTTAATTATTAGTCTATTATACTCTACACTTAAGCTAAACTTAGGCATCTTGTAATTCTTTAGGGTTGTCTCCTTTAGGGTTTCTCGTATCCTTTTATAAGGATTATCTCTTTGTAATTTAAGTAATTGCATTCCATTATTCTTGCACAATCAATATGACTCCTTTTTTCTGGATCATTGAATTCTGGCCTCCATAGCTTTGTTTTTGCTTCTCTCCTTCTGTGACAGGTTTGCATGCAGGTGATCCTTGGGAGCTGTAAAGTTGATTTTTCCTCAATTTCTATATGGTATCAGAGCTTAGATCTGTTGCTGCCTATTCTTGTTTTTTGAAGATTTTTTGAAGCTTTGAGGGTTTCAAGTTTTTTAGACCTTTTAATTTAGATCTGGGGTGGTTCTTTGTTTTTGGGCTCAAACGGAACTCATCGTTGAACTCAGAACACCCCAAAACCCCCATTTTCTTATAAAATTTGTCCAATTTGGACAAATTTGGCCTCTCGTTTTTTTGGGGGGGGGGGTTTGCCCTTTTTTGGGCAAAAATTTGTTAAAAATAAATAAATTTAAATCATTTTTTGGGCATTTTGACAGCGTACCCATGCTGAAGCGGTTATAACAACCACTATGGTGACCACTGGCCACCGTTGAGCTTGTTGCCACTGATGGTTTAATAGTCATTGTCGTCAGCAACCCTCTGGTGGTCTATTAACCGTTGTGGCCAACGGTAACCGCCACTGTCGCCAGCTAGCCGACCACCCTCACCATTGTTGGTGCCCCACCCCGATACGTCACCTCCGCTCAGCCTGATCGCCATCGCCGCTAGCTGCGCCACCCACTGGCCACCAGAGCTCCACCAGACTCTTCTTTGCATGCTTTTTGATAGGGGGGTCATTTTTTTGCCATTACTTGGGCAAATGGATTCTGATTTTGGCAAACGAATAGGTGTCAAAAATCTCTTTCCGATAGCTCTTCAAATATGGAGGTTTGATCTTCTATTTTTGTTGTTTTGATGTCTTTTTTTGACGTCAAAGACAAGTTCTTTTTTGCACTCTGGGAGGCATATCTTGAGCATTCGGACTCCATTTTTGGCATACAAGATATAGTTGGAAATTTGTTTGTGCACTTTCCAATGGTATGGGTCTTCTTTCCAAATTCTACTCCAGGTACATTTTATTCAGTGTTTTGCATTTATACACTCTGGTGAATATCTTGGATGTTTCAGCTCTTGGGATCCTTTTCTTTGTGTGGGATGACTCATCTTTGGCTATTATTTCTGTATATCCAGCCTTTTGTCTTCTTTGAGCATTGTATACATCATTTTGTAAGCATTTTCCTTTTTGTAAACACATTGAGATAAAGTGCCACTATGCTTTTCATGCTTGGGATCATGCACATCTTCTCCTTATTGTACTCGCACTCCATTATAAAGTACCATGGGGGGGTTTGATCTTTGCCTTTGTTTACCATCTACCTTTGTCAAGTGAGTGTTCCTTCCATGACTTTAGCCTCATGTTGTGTGTCAAGTGAGTGTTCCTTCCACGACACTAGCCTTTATATGTGTTTGTACTTTCTGATGCACTCTCAATGTTCCTAGTTCTTCGTCATGTAGTTTTTCTTGGCATTTAGTTTCAGTGTACCTGTCACCTCTCCCTTGTTAGTATTATGGGGGGGGGGGGGTTTCACCTGTTGGTTGTTGGTTCTAATGCTTCCTTGGTTTGTTGGAATGAGCTATGTATTTAATATTTATTCCTATGTACTAGGTGGATGTAGTGGCTGGTTACCTATGCATTTCAATGAGATGGATAATTTACCATATGAACACTCTTTCATTCCTATTTTTGGAGGTAACCTTCCATCTTTGATTGATCAACTCTTCTGACTTTGGTGTTTTTGCCATCTGTATCTTCGAGTTCAGTTGTTTGTCTTTGTTTGCCATTTGATTCGTGTAGTGTTATTTGAGGGCACTCATGCAGATTACAATCTTCTCTACCTGATCATCTTCTATTTCAGTGGAGGTTCTTCAGATCGACAGTTATTCTTCAACCGTGTTTGCAACTTCATGCTTCAGTGGTGTTCTTCATGTTCATCCTTTGTTCCTTTTTTTCTGGGACATTCTCTTGTTTGGAGGCTTCTTTAGTCCTTCACTTGTATTTCATCTCTTTTTGGAGTAGATTTTTTTCCCGTGAGGTTTTCTCTATTTCTCCGCTTTACAGAGACTCTTTTGTACTTGGGTACCTCATCAGGCCTAGTTGTCGGGACCCATTGTTACTTTCATGCATTTTATTTACATGCATTTTTTAGTCCTTAGTTGTTTTTAGCTATTCCCTAAGTTCATCTTAAGGGGGGGTTTTAGAGTTATCATGTTGTGGCTAATAATTATTTATTTAATTATTATTCTATTATATATTACGCTTAAGCTAAACTTAGGCATCTTATATTCTTTAGGGTTTTCTCCTTTAGGGTTTCTAGTATCCTTTTATAAGGATTCGCTCTTTGTAATTTACGTAATTGTATTGCATTATTCTTGCACAATCAATATAACTCCTCTTTTCTAGATCATTGAATTTTGGCCTTCATAGCTTTGTTTTTGCTTCTCTCCTTCTGTGATAGGTTTGCATGCAGGTGATCCTTGGGAGCTGTAAAGTTGATTTTTCCTCAACTTCTATAAATACAATAATACAAAATTTTTGAAGGTCTCTGATTGCCACGAACTCTCCTTCACCTGCAAACCGTGAGCCGAGAACATGATTCAGGTATTGATTCCGCCCAACCACAAAGCATAAGCTTTACCAAAATTCTTCTCATCTAGAAGAATACCCAACCCTGCACAAGGTAACTAGCAATCTAGAACTGGCAGGTAGGATGGAATCTGATGCAGCATGATGCATCTAACATACTAATTGGCACACATAGAAATAGATATGCATCTATCATCATGATATGGTAGAGAGTAAAAGAAACACAATCATTCATAAGCTTTGGCCAAAGCATCTTTTAAGCCAACTACCGACAAGTAGATTCAAGAGGAGAGCTACCCTTCTCTGTTTACCCATATTCGGCACCCGTCCATAAGAAATAATCCACACACATGAAATAAACTACAACATTTCTTGTGTTCATTCACAAATTTGCAACCTATCTTTCTACAAAAATTACACAAATCAAGGGCATGTCTCATAAGAGCAATCTCCACTAAAGAAATCTTCCAAAATTTATTAAGAGGAGACTATAATATTTATTCTAGTACCTATAATCAACCAATCATGACTCTAGATAGTTTCATTTTTAGTAAAAATGACAATTGAACATGAAGGCCACTAGCTCTTCATGAAACAAATGAAGGTAAAATTTGTTAGTATATTTAGGATAGATTAACCAGTCCCTATCAACTTATGATATCACTCTCTAATATTTTCAACAAATTATTGCAAATAAAATTACTCCATAAAACAAATGCTAAATAATTATACCACTCACATAACAAATAAATAAATAAAATCTTTTATTTCCACCAATTTTTAAATTTTTTTTTAATAGATTAATAACTGCATAGGGGCAACGCCCTTGTATTAATCAAAATTTGAAAAATACATAACTAGTTCAGAAAGAGCCATAGGGGGAAAGAACCAGTAAGAAAAACCCCTACCATTGCTCCAACAATAAATACAAAAAATCCAGCCACGTTGGTCGAGATACTAAAAATCTAGGAGAAAACAACCAGAGGAGAAACATGCTGGTTGAACCAAAGGCCTACAATCAACTAAACAACGTATGAAAATGAACATGGAAATCAAGATTCTTCTGCACTTGAGTCTGGGTCCTCGGTACCGGGAGCAGGAGCAACAACTACATCCAAAATTACTGGGCAATCATTCCCACAAGTTGCATAGGCCAATGATTCTGCTTTCTCTCAGGGGTGACGGTCATCATCTGGAATCCACTCTTCTCCATGACCAAGCCCCCAAGAGTTACCTTCAACTATGTCACCGTTGGCCATAATACCATGGTCCTCTCTACCCAAAAGCCCTTCCTCCTGGATATAGGTGTTTCTCTAGGAAGCTGTGAAGTCAAGAAGTATACCAGCAATCTTGCAAAGGAACTCAATATTTCTGGTAATAATAGGCCAGGAGGCTTCCAAGGCATTGAAGTCAAGAGAGCTTACGATCACCGTTTTCTGCACCATTTCCCAAACTCATATAATAATTCTGGGGAAAGGGCAATCTGAGATTGTCATCAACATTATCCAATACTGCATCAATTTCCCTAAGAAAGCGATGCTCAAACACCATCTGGGTGAGAAGCTTCGCCCTTTGCTTGCTAGTCCCCATATAGAGCAGCATGGCTAGGAAGAAAGTCGGGATGTCTGCATTAGCTATGTATCTATGGTATGCATTAAGGAATTCCTCCCCCAAAATTCTTTTAACACAGTGCAGAATCAAAGGGTGACTTGAGGAGAGAACCAATTGCAGGCGCTTATCAGAGATTCTGCCTAGGAATGTCATTTGCCGACAGGTTTCCTCCAACAAAATTGGTGTTTTCGTTGTAAGTAGCAAAGCAAGAAATGGGAAGAGTTTGATATGTTAAAAATAAGCATGTCATCCTTTATTTATCTCGTCAGCTCATAAAGGTTGAGGAGCTGGAGGGCTTAGCTAAGCGAGCCAAATTACTTCACACAAACAAGGTACATCTTAAGCATGCCACCTTAATCGCAATTGATTGCCTCTTTGATGTCAGTTGTCATTTGGTTTTATCGTATCTAAAAGTAATGATGAAAATTAGATATCTTCTGAAAACATCTAAACCAGAGCTTGAGTTAATGACCCCGGTGAGATCATACTACCGAAACCATAAAGAATACCGGTTGGGGATAGTCAAGAGGCCGGTAAGAATACATCTCTTGGTAAGAACTACCAACCGGTAGGGGCCACTACCATCGGGGGCACAAACATCCCTTCTTAGAACAAGATTGGGTGTAACACTTTCGCCATAATAATCACCATACTAAAAATGTAGATGTGCCTCCATCCGAACTGGGTGTTTGAAGAGAGAACCGAATGTAGCCGCTTATCAGAAATTTGCTAGACTATCATTCTGGCAGCATCAACAAAGGCACTGGAGTAACCCCAAAGAGATCTTAAATCAGAGCATAAAAATTACCGATTGGGGGGAAAGGTACAAGAGGCCTATGTTAACAATGACAATGCCAACCGGTAAAGATCGGGTAGCCAAGACTGATAGCCCTACCGGTAGGAGCCAAAAAAATCACCATCAAAGGGAGACCCATTCCCGGTAAGGGTACATCCCCCGGTATGTACTCTCGACCGGTAGAGACCAAAACTTTGGGGAACCAAAGCGGTTCATTCCTGTGCCAAAATAGATGCAGCATTAAACCATAATATTTTCTATTATCAAGATTTACCTATGTCTAAGCTGTATGCCCGGATCCAGACCACCATCTGCAATTGCCATCTTAGATAGCCCATCTGCTTCCAAATTGCCCTTTCTATAGATATGGATGATTCGAAAATCTTCAAAGGTCTCAAGAAAACCCACCATAGGTTGAGATGCCAACTAGGGGTATGGTTATTACAAACAACATTTAATGAATCACCCTCCAAATGGATTCTTTTTATCCCCAACTCAGCCCCCAATTGCAAACCTCTTAATGTCGCTCGAAATTCAGCCTCATTGTTAGTGGCCAGACCGATGTCTTCGGAAATTTCCTTAATGCAGTTGCCTTCAGAATCTCTAATACAACATCCAATACCACTACGCCCCGGATTCCCTGCAGAGGCACCATCAAAGTTAATCTTATGCCACCTAGATTCTGGGGCCTCCCATTTAACATTCAATCTTGAATTAATCGGTATCTTAGGATTACCATTACCGAAAAGCGAGGGGATGATCAAATTTGAGAACGCAAGCTTTAACTTCCAATCCCAATCAATATATAGATTCTTTTTTAGCGATTTGGACTTGCTCACTTTGTTCAAGAGCTCAACCAGGTGGTTCTCATTTTCCCACAGAGGGCTAACTGGCCCATCTCTTTATCCTGGAAAATTCTTCGATTCCTTTCTTTTCAAATTTCCCAAATCATCAGTGAGGGTAGGATAGCAAATAAGTCCCCAAATAACGCCTTGCATTTTGATTTAGGCCATAGTAGAAACCAATAATCCAAACCTTTCGAAAAAGGGCATACCAAATTTAACTTATCCATAAAAGGCCGCCAACAGTTGCTGGATAAATTGTAGTGTAGCAAAAGGTGATCAATTATTTCCTCTTGATTCTGACATAATACACATCTACTAGGCCCATTAATACCCAATTTAAGGAGTCTTTCATTGGTTAAGATTTTCCTGTGAAAAGCCATCCAAGCAAAGGAACCTAGTTTAGGAAGTAGATGTTTGTGCCAAAACTGCCTAATTGGCCAATCCTTCTTATCTACTGCATCTTCTTTCAATTTATAGCCAAAACATACCTTATACTTACCATCAGAAGAGCCACACCATCTAATGATGTCCTCATCTGAGGATGGATGAATAATTCGATTCTTTAGAATATTGGCAAGAAGGTCTTTCTGATTTTGGGCTAAAACCAAGGGGTCTAGAGAGTTCCACACCCATTTGTTCATACCATTCTCCTTAACTGAATGATCATAATAACAGACTTTGTGACCCCAAAGCTGACATGTTTCTCTCATTATAGGTTGAAGAACGGGGTTATGACACAAGGCTTCTTTGCCACTCCAAGAATCCAGCCAAAAGAATGCATTCCTCCCATTTCTGACATCCCAAGTGACTTGATCACTAATGATTTCTCTGCATTCCAGAATAAAATTCCAAATGGTCGAGCCCCTAGGAGGGTTGGTAACTATGAGAATCCTTTTAGGCTCAAGTGAGTCCAGCTATTTGTGTTTAAGGATTCTTGTCCATCTCTGATTACCGCCTCTACAAATTTCCCACACCAATTTTGCACCCATAGCCAAATTCATAATAAAAATTTGTCGAATGACAGCACCTCCAGCATTTTTTGGTTGGCTTATTTTTTTCCAGGCAATAAGTGGAAACTTCCCTTTTTCATTCAATCCATTCCAAACGAAATTTCTCATTATAGTGATTAACTCATCTTCTATGGCAACCGGTAGCTTCATGCAAGCCATGGAGAAAACCGGTATGTCAAAGAGGACTGATTTTATCATAGTAAGCTTGCCGGCAGATGATAACCACTTTCCTGTCCAATTTTCAAGCCTAGCTTTACATTTCTCAATAAGATGTGTCCAATAGCAAGTCTTATTAGGACCACTAAAAAGAGGAGTCCCAAGGAATTTACCTAGAAAGTTTGCCACTCTTAAATTAAAGATTCTTGATAGGACAACTTGCATATTCGACATCGTGTTGATAAAGAAAACTTTTGACTTGTTCCAATTGATTTTTGCCTTGAATCCTTGCAATAGTGTTAGTGAACGGATTTTGCCTTTCTTTAAATTAATGAATTTCACACTCTGTCGCCTTCCTTAAAAGACAAAAGTTCACTATACAGTTGGGTAAGTGTAACATGTACTACATCCCTCTGAATTTTTGATAGGTACAACTCCCTCCATTAGTTATTTAGGGAATAATCTAATTAATTTCAATTGGTATGCTTTTAGGCTACCTACTTCATTCTTAGATGAGAGGCTAATAATTTATACTGATGCTCTGCAAAAAGGATTAGAAAATCTGTTTGATAGCAACACACACAAGAGCACAAGAAACAAACGTTAGTGTTAGCAACAAAAGATTATCCTAAACAGGCATATCAAGAGAGATATTAAGCATGAAATAGAAAGCATATAAACATAGAATAAAATAGCTAATCAAGATGCTCATAGTTGCTCCTCCCTTGTTCCTCTCCTCTCCAAGTACCAAATGAGTGTAGCTCTCAGCAGCTTTTTGCACTATGGATGCTTATGGAGGATTGAGATTTAATATTAAGTTTCAAATATGAAATGAAAAGCTAAATACTATGCTATTGATGCTAAAATGATTGATTTTACCAAAAAGACAAGATTTTAGTTATGCTATGCTAAATGCTCTCTAAAAATGTCTATAGCCTAAATGCATACAAGTTTTCAGGATCTGGATTATGAAGGAATGGGCTCTATTTATAGGAAAAATGGAGCAATGGATGGCCAGGATTGAAAGGTTTAATCAAAGGTCAAGCTTGAAAGTTGGGGATCCATGTGCACAATTTGCACCAATGAAATGGTGACAAGTGTCAACATAAGATTGGGTTGAGAGAAGAGGTTGGAGGCATTAAATGCCTGAGGAGACCTCATGGTTATCTAGAAGGTAAGGGTCAAGCCTAAATTAGGATTACCCACTGGATTAGGAGTTAATGCAAGGATAAACCTTTGTGCAAATGATTAAGAGATAATCATGGTCAAAGCATTAAAGGCTTTATGAGACCCTTGGGTTGGGTAGAGGTTGAGTCAAAACAAATGTTTTAACCATGTGGGAGGGTTTGAGGTAACCATTAATGGTTATTGGAGACTTTGGGGATTAAGTGGTTGAAGGTTGAAAGCCTTCAATGGTTATCAAAGACTTTGAGCCATTTAGTGGTTGAAGGTTGGAAGCTTTCAAAGGTTATCCAAGACTTTGAGACATTTAGTGGTTGAAGGTTGAAAGCCTTTAATGGTTATCAAAGACTTTTAGGCTTTGAGAAGTGACTCCATTTTGCTTAGGAATGTGACAATAATTAGGGGATGGATTAAGTTAATTAGGAAGGGGTTAGAAGAATCTAGAAGGGGATTAGATTTTGCAAGTGGATTTGGTGGGTGAGGGAAAATAGGATTTTATTAAAATAAAAATTCATTTATTTCAATAAATGTGTGCAAGTTGTATTTGGATAAATATTCAAATAAATATTAATTTATTTAAATGAGAAAAAGGAAGATAAAGCATTAAAATGCTTGAAGACTTTGAGGGGAACCATTAAAGGCTTGAAGACTTTAAGGAAAACCATTAAAGTCTTAAAAAGACTATAGAAGGAAGCCATCAAGTTTGAAGACTTTAAAGCCATCAAGTTTGAATACTTTAAGGGAAACCATTAAAGGTTTCAAGTGGATGAGGATAAATAGGATTTTAAATAAATAATTTATTTAAAATAGTTGTGCAACTTGCTTTTGTAGGAAAATACAAGTGGGTGGAGGATAAAGGTGATTTAAATAAATTATTTATTTAAAATAATTGTGCAACTTGCTTTTGTAGGAAAATACAAGTGGGTGGAGGATAAAGATGATTTCAATAAATGATTTATTTATTTAAATGTGAGAGGTGGGATTTTGGGGGATTTAAATAAATATTAATTTATTTAAATGTGAGAGGTGGGATTTTGGGGGATTTAAATAAATATTAATTTATTTAAATGTGAGAGAAGATTTAATTAAACAAATATGATTTATTTATTTACTTAATGGTCTGAATTAGGTAAAGTGAATTAAATCAAATAAATTGAATAATTTATTTAATTAATAGGAGAAGAGGGTTAAGATGAATTAATTAAATATTAATTTAATTAATTTATTAATTGATGGTTAAATAATCAAATAAATACTAAGTATTCATTTAATTAAGTGGACAGATTTATGTGACTACATTTGCCCCTCTTTGAGACGGTGCAGTTTATCGCGTCGTTTCAAAGAAAGAAAGAAAAATAGGTGTGAAGAACCCCATAAAATGTAAATTTAATGGGTGGCATGCCCCCTCGAGAGATGGGCCGAATTTTTTTTTGAAAAATCGGGCGATCTCTCGAAAAAGAATGAAAAGTGGAGGGGAGGTAGAATAGAAGAAATTAGAACTAATGATGAAAGAATGGGAGAAAATGGAGTGAATATGAAAAAAACAACAAGCCAGCGAGTACCCTGAGGTCATGCAAGAGATACATAGCAGATGTAGTGTGGGGTTTGGATTGATGCTATACAATTGATCAAAATTGTTTGGACAATCTGGTGCAATCGGTTTAATTGCCCCGATCAAGTCAAAGCGTGACAGTTGATGTCAGTTGGTCGCTTGGACATGATAAAGTCTGAGTAAGTGAATCAAAGTGACCTGATGTGACTTAGACAATTGATGTAATTGCCCAATGAAGTCAAGGTATATGAAACAAAATAGTCGTTGAGACGTAGACAATTGATGTAATTGTCCGATGTGATTGTGTTTGATTGGTTGATCAATTGATAGTGTGTGCGTGTGATGGATGGTTGTGGGGAATCATGGCAGCCCCGTTGAGACTAGGTCATTATGATAAATGCCTGATGTAGTCTAGGTTTACCATGATCGATTACCTGTTGAGACCCGAAGATACTTGATCAGAGTATCTGTTGATAGTCTAGGTGTGTGTGAGTCGAGGTACCTGTGCAGAGAGAGTAAATTGCTTGATTTTGTGGATGAGTGAGGATGGGAAGCGATGAAGGGATTAGGATGATGTTGATGATCAAGATAGGGAGGGTGAGGGGGGATTTGATGTTAGATAGAAGATATGGAGGACTAGGACCGAGTCCTATGGAAGAAGATGAGTAAAATAGAGTATGCATTATTATGACTATGTATGCATGATATGCAGCTATTATGAATGTATGGATGGATGGAATGCAACGAAATGCAATATATATAGATGAGATGGAATGATGATCCATGGTGCTTTATTTTCATCATTGAGCTTTAAAATGTTGGAAGAGAATACAAGCATCTTGACATAATGATTCAAGATGACCAGAGTATTTCTTACATGGATTTGATATAGCAAGTTAATACAAGCAACTTGATATAATGGATCAAGTTGACCTGAGTATTGCTTGCGGAACAGACAAGGATTATCTCCATTCATGCATGACTTGGATTGTCCTCCTTGATCTTAGGCTGATCATATCCTGAGACAAGTGCATACCGTACTAAGAAATAAAAACCTTTATCCAAATTGGATGAGGAGGAACCAAAGAATGAGCATTGTACCTGTAAACAAATAGTATATACATAAAGAATAAAAGAATATGGATCCTTGGCAATGGTTCATGCTCATATGGTCGAGGTATACGCTGTAGTCAGCAAGCCGTAATGATCTATGACTGTATTTGGCATAAGATTACGTAGCTTAGTGAACTTCCCACGTAGACACCATTAATACATGCCCCAGAACTTCATCGGAAATAATGCGCAAACGATACAAAACAATGCTGAAAGATCCCGATACAGATAAAGGAACGATTGTACTCACAAATCAACCAAGTATTTGATAGCTTAGCATAATTTTCTTGTCAAAGAAAACGTCACTTTTGTCTTTATTTTGGTAAGGAAGGATGCATCCTTGTTGAAGACAGTTTTGATTGTTGATGTCGATTGTTTGGTCAATTGATAAGTGGTCATTTTGTGGAGTATATCACAATGTTTGTTTGGTATCTGTGCGGATGAGTATGTACAAGGTGTTGTCATGTTTTTGTGTGATTTTTCAATGGTTTTGTCGATGTTTTTAGATTTTGAATTGTTTTGAATGTTTTTGGTATTTTTGCGAGATATTTTTGAATGTTTTTGGATTTTTGATGATTGTTTGAATGAAGAACTTAATGAATCATAAGACAATGTAGAATCCACTTCCATCAATAGGTTAAGGGCATTGCCCCCAATTTTAGACATGACTATGAAAAAGCGGGATGCAAGATGTATGGAGTACTATCATAATTGCAGAGGAATAACAAGCCATATTTTTTTGGATGGATGGATGTATGTATGAAGTAGATGTGATCGCAACAAGTCTGAAAGACAATGGAGCCATAGACTTTACGAGTGGCGCCTATTTGCTAGGTTTTCACCACCGTACTTACCCAAGGTGCCACTGGAGTGGTTGTTCACCGTTTGGATGCATGATTTTTCTTTACTTTTTTGAATGTTTTTGTATTTTCTTTAGGACATTTTTCTGAATGTTTTTGGTATTTTCTGATATGCAGGGGAGCTTGATGCCTTGTACACCTTAGGTATAAAACCGTTTGAGGTGCATGCTATTGATTGGATCTGCGAGCAGTTCTCCGTCTGATGTAGCCAACTGATATGCCCCGGACCCGAATACAGCAGTGACAACATATGGGCCGAGCCAATTTGATTCAAACTTGCCTTGATGTTCTCTGTTTGGTTGGTTGCGAGGATTCTCTCGAAGAACAAGATCACCTACCTCAAATGTACGAGATCTAACTCGGTGATTGTAGCTTCTACTCATGTGCTGCTGATAGGCTTTGAGGTGATTGTATGCAGCTTGTCGCTTCTCATCAAGTAACTCTAAGTCCTGAAGACGTGAGACTCTGTATGCTTCATTATCGATGAGATTATGCAAGGAGTATCTCAACCTCAATAGGTAAGATAGCTTCTGCACCATAGACCAATGAATAAGGAGTTGCACCTGTAGGGGTTCGAATGCTAGTTCGATATGCCCATAATGCTGGATTCAATTGAACATGCCAATCACGACCGGCATCATTGACTGTCTTCTTTAGGATTCTCAATATGTTTTTATTGGATGCTTCAACCTGACCATTGCCTTGTGGGTAATAGGGGGTGGAAAAGCGATGTTGGATATGAAATTTCTCACAAAGCTCACGGACATCCTGATTTTTGAAAGGAAGACCGTTATTTGTGATGATGGACATGGGTACACCATACCGGCAGATGATGTAGTTGAGGATGAATGAGGCGATCTGCTTGCCGGTGACTTGGGTAAGTGGAACAGCTTCGATCCACTTTGTGAAATATTCAGTGGCAGTAATAATGAATTTATAGCCATTGGATGAAGATGGATGAATCTTACCCACAAGGTCAAGGCCCCATTGACAAAAAGGCCATGGTGTTGTGATTGGTTATAGTTCCTGTGTTGGTGCATGTATCAGGTCACCGTGAACTTGACATTTCTTGCATTTTCTGAAAAAGTAGTAGGAATCCTTTTCCATAGATGGCCAATAGTATCCAGCTCGCATGATTTTTTTGGCTAGTGATGGACCACTTGAATGAGTCCCGCAAATTCCTTCATGTACCTCTTCCAAAGCTTTTGTTATCTCACCTTGTTCCAGACATCGAAGGAGAATACCATCAAGACCGCGTCGGTATAGGGTTTTGGCAATAATGGTATATCGAGCAGTTTGGCGAATGAAGGTTTTTCGTTGGTTATTCGATTGGTTGGGAGGAAGGGTATGATCGCGAAGATAGGTGTAGAACTCACCGTACCATGGGAATTCAGAACCAACAAGGTGACATATCATTTCAGATTCAGGGATATCATAAGCAGGGATCCAAAGCTGTTCTACCAAGAACTCGTAGCGTGTTGAATTTTGTGGAAGATCTAGGAGAGATGCGATGGTAGCCATAGCGTCAGCAGCTTGATTCTGATCTCTTGGTATCTGCTCAAAAGTGATAGTAGTAAATGATGTCTTTAGAGTGTCCACCATTTGCTTATATGGCATGAGTTTATCATCCTTGGTTTGATATTCATCTGTTGCTTGTCGAATGACTAGTTGGGAGTCGCCATATACTTGTAGTTCTTGTAATTTCCACTGTACGGCTAACCTGAGTCCTGTGATCAAGGCCTCATACTCTGCTATGTTGTTTGTGCATGGAAATGTGAGCCTGTAAGACTTCGGGATGCTATCACCTTGAGGTGTGATAAACAGAATGCCTGCCCCCGAGCCGTGCCTAGTGTATGACCCATCAAAATATAGTTTCCATGGTTGTGTTGTTGTGATCATGAATATCTCTTCATCTGGAAAATGGGAAATAAGAGGATGATCACCTGTGAGTGGCGCATCGGCCAACTGATCTGCAATAACTTGACCTTTGATAGCTTTACGGTCCATGTACTCAATGTCAAATTCACTTAGAATCATCACCCATTTGGCCAAGCGACCTGTGAATGCTACTTTGCTGAGTAAATACTTGAGTGGATCAATCTTTGTGATGAGTTGTACCTTGTGTGTCAACAGATAGTGTTGCAATTTAGTGGCTGCTAAGATTACTGCTAGGCAAGCTCGCTCAATAGGTGTGTAATTGAGTTCATAGCCAACCAGTGTACGAGAGAGGTAGTATACAACACACTCTTTACCTTCTGCATTATGTTGTGCCAGTAATACACCTAATGTTGTACTTGTCGCTGAAATATAAAGTAACAACGGTCTACTTGGATCTGGTGGCATCAACAATGGTGGATTCATGAGATAGTCTTTAAGCGTCTAAAATGCTTGTTGGCATCTGGCATCCCACTGAAAGCAGATGTTCTTGTGTAGCAGATGTGTAAATGGGTGACACTTATCAGCCAATTGTACAATGAATCTTCGGATGGATTGAAGCCGTCCTTGTAGTGTCCTTAGCTGACTGATATTCTTTGGAGGTGGCATGTCCATGATTGCTTTTACCTTTGTTGGGTCGACCTCAATACCTTTGCTTGAGACAATGTATCCTAGAAGCTTCCCAGAGGTTACTCCAAAGACACATTTCTTTGGGTTGAGTCGAACATGGTATTGTTCCAGTCTATCAAAGATTTGATCTAAGATGTGGAGATGTCCTTCTCTAGTAAGTGATTTTGCTAGTAAATCATCCACATAATCTTCCATCATAGTATGCATCATGTCATGGAAGATGGTGGTCATTTCTCTTTGATAGGTCGTTCCTGCATTCTTCAGACCAAAAGGCATTACATTCTAGTAGTATGTGCCCCATGGACATGTGAAGGCTGTCTTATGTTGATCTTCGGGTGCGATCTTTATCTGATTGTAGCCGGAAAAGCCATCCATGAGTGAAAGCATCGCATGTCTTGTTGTTAGATCCATTATGATGTCGATATTTGGTAGGGGAAAGTCATCCTTAGGACATGCCTTATTTAGATCTCTGAAGTCAGTACAAATGCGGATGCCCCCTTTTGGTTTGCCGACAGGCACAATGTTGGAGATCCATTCTGCATAATCAATTGGCTTAATGAAACCAACATCTAGGAGTTTCTTGAGTTCTGTTTTGACTAGCACTGCAATCTGGGGATGCATCTTACGAAGCTTCTGCTTGACAGGTTTGGCTCCTTCTGCTACTGTGAGATGATGCATAACTAAATCAGGATCAAGCCCAGGCATGTCTGCATATGACCATGCAAAGTTGATCTGACGCTGCTGGAAGAACTCTATAAATTTAGGTTGTTCCTCTGGAGTGAGAAGAGATGCCAGATGCATGATATGAGGATTTTCAGGAGTCCCCACATTGTATTCATTGGTTTCCTTGATAAGAATCGTGGATCGTTCCTGTTGTGTACTAGCAAGGAGAATGTCAAACCCTTCATCCTCAAGCGCCTCAAAGAGGTTTTCACCGTTGGATACGCTCTTTCTTTTTACTTTTGTCGGATCAAACAGTGCCACAGTGTGGTTTTCACTAAAAGATCCATGTTTTATTGTTATATTTTTGCAGCTGAAAGGTTTGGCATCTTCCCCGAAGTATGCTGGGCTATTAAGTTCAATGGCGAATCCAACTTTGTGATCCCCGCTTGGTAGGTTATCCCTTAATTCCAAAAAGTCAATGATAGCCTCATCGTTTTGGAAGAAATCAAGACATGGGGGATTTGGTTGGTTCCATTCGATGAGTTCAGGGTGGACAATGGGCATTACTTCATCAACTAGATTAAGTTCGTTAGAGGTATCAGTGAGGGTCAAGACAGTGTGGTGAAGGTCGTTGATGGTACTTTCCCTGTCAGAATCAGGCGTAGGATGAGACGTAGGGTCTGTGGAAGATGTTTCCAGCTCAGGAACCCAAGTGGTCTTTATCTGTGCTTCTCCGTAAACAGGGATGTCTTTGCGTGGTGGAGGTGGTGATGTGTCTTCCTCATCTGAAGTATTAAGCTGTACAGAATCAAATTCCCACTCATGTGAGTCGGTCTCTGAATCACTTTCCAGCATCCGATTGCTATACCATACTGGGATGTCTTTAGAATTAAACATGGCAGGTGTGATTGGTTGATGTACCTTTGTAGTGATCGGTGCTACAGGAAGTTTGATGGGGATAAAAGAATCTGGCACAAGAAGTATCGACAGTGTTGACTCAGTGGCTTCTGCAGGAACTGCTGGTACCATAGATGCTGCTGCGGATTCTGATACAGTTGCTGCTGCTAATGGTACTATGGGTGTAATGGCTGTTGCGAATGGGATTACTGGTTTGATTGGTGGGATGATTGGTATTGTAGATGGTGGAGTTGTGAGCCTCGATGGGGCAGTGGGGATAGTGCTTGATGGTGCTTTGATTATGAAAGGTGTCCTCTTTGCAGTAGGTGGGCAAAATGGTTTGCTGGGTTTTCCTTTGAATCTGAGTTTAGGAAGGATCTCTTTTTCAAAGCCTAGGCCTGTATTACCTTTGGGCTTGAATTCTGGTAGCAGAGGTTCATGTCGTCCTTGTTTGCAGTATCCCAAAGCACTCTGACCATCATATCCCATTCTTTGCATAATGAGGAGGCCTTTGCTATACTGTTCTGTAGGAAGTGTAACTCGCGATTTATCAGTGGTGATGGGATCTTTATAGATCCAATCCGCTAGGTCCTCATCTTGTGTCTCTTCCTCTTGACTCTTTCCAAGGACGAATGGCGTCAAGGCACATGCTGGTATGATTAGTGGTTGCTGGAGTAACTACTGTGGCTTACCATGTGTTCTAGGAGAAGTGGGCATTTGTCCCACACAAAAGAAGTGGCTATTTTATTCTATGTTTATATGCTTTCTATTTCATGCTTAATATCTCTCTTGATATGCCTGTTTAGGATAATCTTTTGTTGCTAACACTAACGTTTGTTTCTTTTGCTCTTGTGTGTGTTGCTATCAAACATATTTTCTAATCCTTTTTGCAGAGCATCATTAGGGGAACCCATTGAAACAGTGTTGCGACAACTCATTTTTTTTTTAATTTTTTTTTTTTGGTTACAAGGTGATTTGTACAATGTTTTGTTACAATAGCGCTAGTTTGCGTTTGAATAGAGACACTATTTAACACAAACGCACTAAAAGAAAGGGAAAGATAAGAGAAGGCAAAAGCACTGAAACGGGGTGAATAGCGCCAAAATAATGTCAAACACGCCAAAACAGTGTCAAAAACGCAACCTGTGTGACATTTTCAACATTCAAACATGATATTGGTTAAAAAAAAAGTTGATCTTTTTGGTGTTTGGATTCACGTCGGGTTCACCAAATGATGCCCTCCTAAATGGCACAAGATTAGTCTATGATCAAATAACACAAAAACACAAAACATTAGTGTTAGTCAATCGAAAACTAATCTAAAAAGGCATACCAAAAGAGAGACTACGAGCATGCAAGCATATTTAACTATCAAAGCAAACATGATGAGGCATCTCCAAATACCTCCTAACATACTCTTAGTTCCTTCTCCCTTGTTCCTCTCCTCTCCAAGTTCCAAAATAGTGTAGCTCTCAGAAGCTTTTTGCACTATGGATGCTTATGGAGGATTGAGATTTAATATTAAGCTTCAAATATGAAATGAAAAGCTAAATACTATGCTATTGATGCTAAAATGATTGATTTTACCAAAAAGACAAGATTTTAGTTATGCTATGCTAAATGCTCTCTAAAAATGTCTATAGCCTAAATGCATACAAGTTTTCAGGATCTGGATTATGAAGGAATGGGCTCTATTTATAGGAAAAATGGAGCAATGGATGGCCAGGATTGAAAGGTTTAATCAAGGGTCAAGCTTGAAAGTTGAGGATCCATGTGCACAATTTGCACCAATGAAATGGTGACAAGTGTCAACATAAGATTGGGTTGAGAGAAGAGGTTGGAGGCATTAAATGCCTGAGGAGACCTCATGGTTATCTAGAAGGTAAGGGTCAAGCCTAAATTAGGATTACCCACTAGATTAGGAGTTAATGCAAGGATAAACCTTTGTGCAAATGATTAAGAGATAATCATGGTCAAAGCATTAAAGGCTTGATGAGACCCTTGGGTTGGGTAGAGGTTGAGTCAAAACAAATGTTTTAACCATGTGGGAGGGTTTGAGGTAACCATTAATGGTTATTGGAGACTTTGGGGATTAAGTGGTTGAAGGTTGAAAGCCTTCAATGGTTATCAAAGACTTTGAGCCATTTAGTGGTTGAAGGTTGGAAGCTTTCAAAGGTTATCCAAGACTTTGAGACATTTAGTGGTTGAAGGTTGAAAGCCTTTAATGGTTATCAAAGACTTTTAGGCTTTGAGAAGTGACTCCATTTTGCTTAGGAATGTGACAATAATTAGGGGATGGATTAAGTTAATTAGGAAGGGGTTAGAAGAATCTAGAAGGGGATTAGATTTTGCAAGTGGATTTGGTGGGTGAGGGAAAATAGGATTTTATTAAAATAAAAATTCATTTATTTCAATAAATGTGTGCAAGTTGTATTTGGATAAATATTCAAATAAATATTAATTTATTTAAATGAGAAAAAGGAAGATAAAGCATTAAAATGCTTGAAGACTTTGAGGGGAACCATTAAAGGCTTGAAGACTTTAAGGAAAACCATTAAAGTCTTAAAAAGACTATAGAAGGAAGCCATCAAGTTTGAAGACTTTAAAGCCATCAAGTTTGAATACTTTAAGGGAAACCATTAAAGGTTTCAAGTGGATGAGGATAAATAGGATTTTAAATAAATAATTTATTTAAAATAGTTGTGCAACTTGCTTTTGTAGGAAAATACAAGTGGGTGGAGGATAAAGGTGATTTAAATAAATTATTTATTTAAAATAATTGTGCAACTTGCTTTTGTAGGAAAATACAAGTGGGTGGAGGATAAAGATGATTTCAATAAATGATTTATTTATTTAAATGTGAGAGGTGGGATTTTGGGGGATTTAAATAAATATTAATTTATTTAAATGTGAGAGGTGGGATTTTGGGGGATTTAAATAAATATTAATTTATTTAAATGTGAGAGAAGATTTAATTAAACAAATATGATTTATTTATTTACTTAATGGTCTGAATTTGGTAAAGTGAATTAAATCAAATAAATTGAATAATTTATTTAATTAATAGGAGAAGAGGGTTAAGATGAATTAATTAAATATTAATTTAATTAATTTATTAATTGATGGTTAAATAATCAAATAAATACTAAGTATTCATTTAAGTGGACAGATTTATGTGACTACATTTGCCCCTCTTTGAGACGGTGCAGTTTATCGCGTCGTTTCAAAGAAAGAAAGAAAAATAGGTGTGAAGAACCCCATAAAATGTAAATTTAATGGGTGGCATGCCCCCTCGAGAGATGGGCCGAATTTTTTTTTGAAAAATCGGGCGATCTCTCGAAAAAGAATGAAAAGTGGAGGGGAGGTAGAATAGAAGAAATTAGAACTAATGATGAAAGAATGGGAGAAAATGGAGTGAATATGAAAAAAACAACAAGCCAGCGAGTACAAAACAAAACTTCTAAAAACCAGCAAGAAAACTAAGTAAAATCACCAAAATTCTAACCAAAAACTAACCCCTATTTTGTCTATCTTAATTTAATTTATAGTCTTTCGAATAGAGGAGGTCTGCCTAAAAACTCTACCTCCTCAAATCAGTTATGAAAACCAACAAAGTATATTTGGGACAGATGTCTCGAAGTCATTTGCATAAACATGAAAAATACATAAAAACAGAGTTTCAATCAACACGTCATGCTTCCTTTCCATCACTATCTTCTCCTCTGCTTCTCTAGATGTCGTGGATGGTTGCAAGTTCCTATATTATGGATTGGTTTAGATTCGTCATAGCATTGAGTTTTGCCTTGGCAACCTCCTTATTCCATCTATGCTTCACCATCTTTTCGGTATGCTTCGATAACTGATCGCTACTGACAAATATCATGGACTCGATCCGGGTGACCTGTGTTATATCCTCTGGAGTGAAATTGCTTTTTGCTTTGATCTTCTCCATGCATATCCTGAAAGTCTTTATCGCATCCTGCGTGTTTAGCCCACAAATACCCAACTGCCAATCGTGGTCCGGATTAACCACTTTGTTATCGTTAACTAGACTGCATTGGAGGTCCTGAAGTTCATACACAAAAGTCTTGGCATCAGAGATTACAGATTTGAAGGTGAGTACCCACCACATTATGGTCTTCTTCAATACGAAGAGTTGGCATTCATTGCTTATCAAATTGATGGAATGCTCTGTCAGGAATCTGGTGACTCCATATTCTTCTATCCTAGTGAGCATAGGCAAAACATTCTCCCATTTATGTTCCTCTTTCTCCCATGGCGAAGTTTGGTTCTGAATTTCTGTAATAAGGATCTGTATCTCATCACATAACTTCCGGGAGCTTGTGATATATTTTTCTCCGTCTTTGATTACTCCTTCAATCCATCCCTCAACGACCTTTGCAATGCTTTTAGCTCGTTGAACCTGACTCATTAGCTTTTTATTTTCTGGTGAAGTAGGATCAAAGTTCTCTGTAGCTCGGGATACGGGAAGTGCTTTGAAGCAACCAATACTATCAATGAATTGGGCGAGAATGTTTATGTGCCACTCAAGCTCTCTCTTCTCCCGTCCGTCTTTTTCCGACTTGGTCAACATTTTCTTAGCCAATACCTGGAAGAAATGGTTATCTGAATCTCTACTCATGTTTCCAAGCTCCACCTTGGCGACCTCAAAATCCTTCGTACTGACTTCTTTATCTTCATCCTTGGGCTTGTATGAGGCAATCTCGACAACCCACTTTCCCTTTCCTTCATCGCTATCCAGGCGAGTAGTTGTTTTGAACCTTTTTGGCTTGGGGCCCTTCTCTGTGTATTTAACCACCATGTCCTGAATTAGAATGGTCACGGGAATGAAACTCCGCTTTTTATTTACCAAAGTGGTTAACCACTTAGGAGTTGTGCTCGAACTGGCCGTTCCCCCGATCACTTTAGAGGTTGGCGTCATGGCTAGGGTAACCGCAATGGGAATCCATGGCATTAACGATATCGCTCTCAAGATCTTCAACTTCTGAGCATCAAGAATTTTATCCTTCGCCTCAGCCTCTTTGGTTTGGTCCATTCTTTTCTGCGCGGCACTTCGTGACTTGGTATGTCGAGGAGCAGGGAAGTCCAGAGCTAGGTTAGGCTTGTGCTTAATATGAGATGACTTTTTATCCTTACCTGTATGAACAGGCATAGAAGCAAGATTAGAAAAAGACTTTGGTGAACGCAGAGTAACCTCACTATTTCTCATGGATTTAGACTTGGTGCCTAATTTCATTTCTCTTTTCCTTCTAACCCATTTTGCGGTCCTCTCCCACACCCTTTCTGTTTTTAGCTGAATATCGTCTTCTTCTTCCTCATCCCAGTTGATACAGGACATTTCGGTTTCAGCTTGAACTACGTATCCATGTTCAAACAGCTCTAGATAGTCTTCCTCAAGCCCATTTATGTCAAGTTTTACCTGCAGCGAAATAACTTGTTCCAACACCATTCTCATTTTTTCCCTTTTGAAAACTTCGAGTTCATCACTCTAGTCTTCCCAGAAGTCTTCTAATTGTGGAATTGGGAGATACAGCATTAGACCAAGACTTCGGGAGAAACCCTTATTATCAAAACCTTTTCTTTCGTGATACAGTGAGAAATTAAAGTTTTTCAAATTTGCCCCAATGCTCAAAGCGTCTAACATCGAACTACAGGATAAATTCCCTAACTGAATAGGGAAGTGATCCTCCCATCTATCTCTGGGTTGTGCCTTCTTAATCACGGTAGCCAGCTGCCTACAAACCTCTGCTAAGACAAAGTAATCTGAACAGAAACGAGGAATCTTAAAGGGCTCTTCCTCAAAACCACCTACTCTTATGTAGCAAAAGTGAGGGAACTAGATAAAGAAGCTGCCAAAGCTCTTCACCAATGCCTGTGCATCCTCATATATCCTCTTTGCTTTCATGTTCTTTAGTTCGTAGCACAAATCTCCCAGGAAGGCATTATGTACCCTCTTGAAGTCTTGCAAGGCATTATCTTTTTGTAACATTGGATAAAAATCATATACAGATACCTCTCCTTCTCCTTCAGTGAGCTGCCTAGGTATCCCCACTATCTCCTTAACACAGGCCAGACAATATATCAGGTATGAGGACATGAAGAAATTTTGTTTAAATTGTTTGGCCATACTTAGCTGCTCCCTCATGGAATCAACAATCAACTCTGCCCAATCGAGGTATTGCTTTCCTTCTAATACCAGCTGCACATAACAATAAATCCAGTCATCTAAACTGTAGGCTTCCATCGAGCCTCTGACTCGGTGCAACAGTAACATGACGTCGTGAATGTGAGGAAGCATATGGTTCTTGTTGGTATTCTTGGGCAATCTTGAACCACCCCTTTGGGGAACCTTCAACCAATATTTTGCTACATTATTCTGGTGCCTAGCCCTATCAGAGTTGAACTCCGTGCTGGATTATGCGGGAGAAAAGTTCGAAAACTGGTAATCGGAGAGTCTGAAAACAAAGGAAATTACCTTGCGATTAATGGCAAGGAGGGTTTTGCCATTATCTCTCCTGATAGTCTCAACAATTGGATCATACCTAGCAATACATTCTCTAACCAGTTCTGGGCAAGGGACAGCTGGGGGAAAGGCTGCCGCCTCTATGAGACCACTACTCAGAATTTCCAAACTAAAAGAACCATTAATCCCCTTGAAAAGCCTTTCTTTTAAAGCTTAAAAGATTTTCCCCCTTTAAGTTTGTGTCACTGACTATAGGCTCTGTACATGCAAGACTAAAAACGTTCCCAAAAAGGTGTAACGTGGACTTCATAACTCATAAATGACCAGCCTTATTTTCTTAGTAAATTCTACTATGAGAGAGGAAATGCAGTTAAAAATCACTGGAGAGGGCAGAAAACAAACTCACCTTCACAGTTGAGAGCAATCTGGCGACTACCAGCAAACAAACCTTCTATCCAAGAAAAACGACTCCACAGCAATGAAGAACAAATTTTCAGAGGATCAATTCCTGCATACCTTATAGCAAGAACAATGATACGTACTTATTAAGTGCATTAATTCTAATCGTCAGTTTGAATGTGCTGAGCTTGTGGATTGGACATCACACACACGCATTGAATGCATGGTGGCATTTTTGAAGTAACCGCCAGTTCCCGAAATGATTACTTGCCTCAGAAACTTAAACAGTCGACGTCACCCAAGATATGGTTTGCCCTTCCTCATATTTGGCAATAAGTACACCATCATATCCTTTAGCCCATGGGACCCACCTGATTGAACATGCATGAACAAACTGAACAAACTTCACTGGGGTTCAAGTAGTTCAAGACGTACACCGCGCCTAGGAAACTTCTCTTCTGAAAGGATTGACTATGTTAAGTGTTGTTGATCTTTTGAACCATATTGAATATGTTGAACACCCTTGAACCGTTTTAGGTTTAAGGAATTCACCGCCTAGAGAGAGATGATATAACATATCGCCGAACACGACCCATAAAAGAACCGCTGCAAAAAACACTTTGAGCAAATGTTAGTATGAAAACCTCCTAGATACCTATGAACCTACAAAACCTAAATGAACCTCATGAACCTGCTTCAAAATGGTTCAATGAGTTCACAGGGTACAAAACTAATCATTAAACTTGGCATTTCCAATTTAAAAACAATCTATAAGCGAGTTAAGGTTTTGGATAGAGGAATCCCAAGAAAAGCAAGGACTTCAAATAAAATTTAATAGGGTGATTTAATCCTGTTATGAAGGATAAATGACATGGTAACAAATAGTCATTCAGGCATGTATTTATTATCCTTGCCTCTCTTCTGCTAGAGGCTCTAAAAAGAATAGTATCATCAGCAAATTGCAAGTGGGTTGAATGTTCAACTCCTGTAGCCACATTGACACCTAGCAATCGACCATCACGGTGAAGAGTTTTAATCATCCGACCTAAAGCTTCAACCATAATTATAAACAGAAATGGTGACATAGGATCCCCTTGGCGAATGCCTTTTGTTGAAGGGAGGAAACCATGAGATGAACCATTAACCAAAACTGAGAATTTGGGGGTTGATAGACAATTCTTGACCCAACTGATCCATTCATTACAGAAGCCAAATTTCCTCAATACTTCTACAAGAAATTCCCTATCCACCATATCATAGGCTTTCATGATATCCAGCTTTAATACCATGCAAGAAGTTTTAGTCTTCCTAGAGGTGTGGAGGGTTTCATGAGTAGAGATGATGCCTTCAACAAAAGAGCGACCAGGGGCAAAGCTACTCTGTTCATCTGAAATAATATATTTTAGAAGAGGTTTCAGCTTGTTAGCAACGATCTTTGTTACTATTTTGTAAACTGAGTTGCATAAAGAAATTGGTCTAAAATCACCCATTTGCTGAGGGTTCTTCTTTTTTGGTACTAAGGCTAGAAAAGTATGATTGATGGCTCCCAACATAGTCATTTTTTTCCTGGATTCTTCTACCGCTAGGTGCAAATCCTGGGCAATAATGTCCCAGAAATGCTGAAAGAAGGCCGTAGGAAAACCATCAAGGCCTGGAGTCTTATCAAGATTCAACTGGAAGGTAACTTTCCTGACTTCTTCTAAGTCAATAGGTTTGAAGAGCTCTATATTGTGTCTTTCAATAATTAAAGGAGGGATTGTGTCTAGAATATTGTTTCTTGCTTCTTGAACATTCTGACAATTTCCATTCATCAGAGATTCGAAATGTCTTACTGCTTCCTGGGCAATATCCTCATAATCTCTAGAAATACTACCATCCGGTTTTAACACCTCCGATATTCTGAACCTTCTACGATTGGCAATAGCCGATCTGTGGAAGAACTTGGTATTTCTATCACCATCCTTGAGCCAAAGTTCCCTGGATTTTTGTCTCCAGTGAATTTCTTCACACCAGAGAATTTCATTTAGCTCAAACTTGAGAGAGCTTTCCCTTTGGAAGAGTACTTCATTCATGCCTGACTTAATGACAAAATTGGAAAGATCCTTTATTTATGTCGTAACCCTGAGTTTCTCCATATGGATGTTTTGGAACTGACTCAAATTCCACTATTTGATTTTGATCTTAATATACTTGAGTTTCTTATTTAGCTTGAACAACCTCGAGTTGTTTCCGAGAACCGGTTCATTCCACCATGCTACTATAAAATCATGTAGATCTAGCATTGTAAGCCACATCGACTCAAATCAGAAAGGATGGCCACCCACAGAATGTCCTAGAGACCCATTAAGGCAAATAGGGAAATGATTTGATCCTATAAGGGGTAGAATACATGATTCAAGAATAAGATTTTGAGCTAGCCAATCACCAGCCACCAGAAACCGGTCAAGACACTTTGCGATTTCAGTGAAACCGGTATGCCTATTTGTCCATGTAAAGGTACCATTCTTTGGGGCAACATCCAATAACTAATTCTTATCAACAAAACCCTGGAAATCTTTCTAAGCCATACCAATCCTTTGAATACCACCCTTCTTTTCATTACTTGCCAAGATAGCATTGAAGTCACCTACAAACACACAGCTGCCCATATTGATATTTTAGAATTTGTTTAACAGGAGTGCTCAAAGCTCACATTTGTCATTAGCAACAGAAGGTCCGTAGACATTAAAGAGATTGAAACTCTCATTTTTGCATAAACTAGTGACCAGGTAATGCTGCCAGTATTTATCTTCGCCAAGGAGAGTGACTTGAACATTCAAGGGGTTCCAAATTATTCCCATGCCACCAGAGGCTCCCTCAGATTTCCTTAATAGACCTTTCCATTGTTTCCATACTTTCATTTTTTTATCAATCTCAGACTGACTCCATTTAGTCTCCTATAATACCAAAATATCCCCCTTAGTCTCATCAATCTAGCGCTTAATTAAATGCCACTTGTCAGGGGCATTAAGGCCCCTGACATTCCAGGATAGTAGTCTCATGGAGCCCGGGGAAGGGGGTTCCCCTTCCCTAAGTTAAGTTTGGATTGTCCATTAGCTGCACCTGTGATTATCAACATTGTTTTCCTTGATTTGCGCCCCCTTTCACCCTTTGGATGGAAATTTGGTACATTAATATGTGACTCGGACTTCCCAAACCCTTTTGCAGTATCATCCAATATAAGGTTGGCAACTGGTTCAACATCTTCTTCCCATTTTGAGGCAGAGGAAACAATTTCTCCTTCTTCCAAGCCAATGGTGAAGTCTTTCTTACCTGGATCATCGAAGGTGGTTGGACTAATTGGCAAAGGGGGAATAATCTCATCCTCCATCACACTAAAATCACTAGCCTTATTGGGTACTAAGGAAAGAGTAGCTGCAAACTCTGTTATAATATCCTTTTGAAGGGTTTTAGCATCTTCCAAAAGATTTAGTAGAGCTTGAGAACTTTCACTACTAGTAGAATGGGCATGTTGATAGCTAGACACAACAAGAGGAGAATAAACCACAAGATTATTCTTTTCCATCTCCTTCATACTGGCCGTCGAGGATTGCTCAACATCATTTTCTTCCTGATTTTCTGAATTTTCCCTGACTAACTTCATGTCAACTGACTTACTTTTCACATAAGCATAACTTTTAAGGATAGAGGCCGATACTTTACATTCAAGACCTATGTGCTCCCTTGAGAAGCATTTGGGGCAAAGGTGCAACTGATCTTCCCTGTCAATGCTTTGAATCCATACCTCTCTGGCCCCAATAATTTTGACTTCTTCTGGGATTTTGGAGATCTGGCCGGTATTAATGCATATCCTAACAAAGCTACCCCACACCCTATCCTCCAGAATATCATCCATAGAAAAAAAAGTGCCAAGCTCTTTACAGATATCTTTTATGATCTCAATGTGCCAATAGTCCGATGGGCAGTTATATAACCTTAACCAGAGTATGTTTTCAGACAGGGTATGCAACTGGGGATTAAAATTTGGTTTCCAATCAATGATATGCACCCCAATCCCATCCAAAGTATAAGGACCTTTATTTTTAGCATTAAACATGTCCTCATTTTTCATAAACTCAATCTGATAATAATCATTCGGAAGGACATTAAAGTTAATGTTCTCCCCCCATTGCGATCGACACCATTTCTCAAGATTTCCCCTTAACCATTTGCCTCCACCCCATTTGGTAAAGAAACAGAAATCTTGAAGATTTGACCTAGCCAAATTAATCTTATTATCATCCAAAATAACAGTGGGTCTCGAAGTTTTCCTTACTGGTTTGTGGGTGGCTGGATTAGTCGATGGATTGTATCTTCTCCAGCGTTCATTTTTCCAAACGCGATCTAGATTAGATCGTTGGTTTCTAGCCAGGGCAGTGGACCGCCAGGCCTTAGCACGATCGACGCACGAGGTTCTATCTTGCCTAAACCACCCATTCCAAAATTTATTAGGGTCGTTACCCGGAGGAGGTTTAAAACCTTGCCCTTGACAATTAAGTGTTCTTGTCTCCGATACAGAGCGATTAGGTTTTAAAATTGACTTCCAATTGCACGCCAAATCAGAAGCAGGAAGCCTCACATTTCGAAACCAACCATCATTTCTCCATGAGAAGCCATTTTTCTTCCATGCTTGCGAGTTTATTGGCCTAAGATTACTATTTGTGTAGGGGTGGCTAGCATCTGATTTCCTCTGTGGTCCAGGATCCCTACTACCTCTCATCACAGGATTAGGTACATCCACCTTCCATGGTCGGCCTAGGGATTGACCTTTCCATGTTGTTGTTTTGGGAGTTGGTTGCTTGCCGATCGTAAGGTTCTGCATTGCTTCGATTGGAAAAGCTTCATCAATCCAAGATCTGATCTTCCCCTGACCCTTGCCATGGATCGGAGTCCTAACAGTTTGCTCGTCAGTTTGAAGCCTGTTGTTGCCGCTGTTGAATTCACCACCTTCGCTCGCCATCCTCCTTTTTTGCAATTATTTCTAACAATTTATTTACTAATTTAAATTCCCAAGAAAACATATACAAATTAATTTAATGTAAAAATTAGATAATTTTACTTACAAAATTTAAGAATTAAGTCGAAAATTGTTTTTCACATCTAATTACAAGACCACTTTAGAATGAGATATTTAATATTTAAAAAAAACTATTAAATTAAATATAATATTTACCTTAACCTCCCCCCACAAACAAACCACTATAAAAAAATAAAAAAAGAAAAAAAAAAAAGAAAAAAGAAAAGAAAAAGAGAAGTAATCCAATACTCCCATCTATTTGATTTCTTTCTTATCTTAGAATTTTGTGTGGGAATATTGTTACTTACCTTTTTTTTAAGTTAAGGAAAATTTAAATTCATCTCTAGAAATTTTTGGGTGGGCCACTCCTCCTTTTAAGGAATTCTTTATGGCAAATAGAATCTACAAATTCTTATCTCCGTAACTATATACATTATCATTTATTTAAAATGATCTTCAACTTTTACTAATGCCCTACATTTATATTTGGCTTATAATCAATCATGGTATGAAAACCCGTATGAAACAAAAAATGGTGTGATTTGCTCATGAAAAGAATCCAACATATGGAAAGCATGAAAAGAGCATTAAATTCCTCTTTTGATTTAATAACTTAACAATTAAATCACATAATATTTATTTCTTAGAACAAAACATAAATAATTAAATTTATTTTATTTTTCTAATTTTACTTGATAATCATTATTGCAATCATATATTTAAATTAAATTCTATTTTAACAACTTTAAATAAAGAATGATTAGTCAAGAATGAAATATTGTACATATAAATCAAGTTATGTTTACCTCTTGATTTCAAATAGTAAATTAATTAAATATTCTTAGCTATCCAATTTAAACTATAATCATAATTAAATCAAATAATTATTTCTATCTAACCAAACAAGGAATAAAGTTCACAATGAAATAACATTTGGTTCATTCAATCAAACATGTATCAATAATGAACTACTTGAGTGTGTGAATAGATCACATCAAACCAACCATTGCTAGAAGGCTAGCTAACCTCTACCTCAACCATGTTCTCATCTTCACCCCTGCCAACAACTCAAGAAACTCAATTTTACATTAGCATATCTGTATATAAAAATCATTTTTCATCATCAAATATTTCATATATTTCTAAATAATCATCATGGGTAATTGATCCATAATCTAAATTCAAATTAAATATAAAGTCGGCAATCAATATATATATTAATTACTATTCTAGTTATGTCATTTTATGTCCAAAATATTAATAATAATTATGTCTAATAAAATTCGGGGTTGTGACAGGATTTTGATTTCTTGGTCCCTTCCTTTGTCGTTGATGTCAAAGGGGGAGTGTAGAGAAGTGAAAAATGTTGATCTAAGGGGGGAGCCTTTGATTTTTGGAGTCCAATTGTTATATTTTTGGAGTATTGCAGTGTATAGTATTTTGGTTTTGGTTCTGACACATAGTCGTTTTCATTGAGTGTTGCCATCAATGCCAAAGGGGGAGATTGTTGGCAAGAGACAATGCATAGACGATTGGATGTTGTCATTGATGGCAACTGAGGTCAGATATCCCATCCACAGTTCATGATTTGTTCATACCGGAAGAGTGGTTGAGTTTTGGGGAGGTCCAGTGAGATAGTACAAGTCATCTGACAAAGTGTATAATATTTTGATTGGTGGTTCATTTTGGTTGGATACTTGGTGTTGCGGATCTCTTGAAATAATTATGGATGTGTAATCTACCTTATTTTAGGTTTGTGACCACCGGTGATGATTCTTGAGTGAGTTAGAAGATTCGGTGTCCAAGTTTTTGGTTAGAACAATGTTCATCAGCAGTTACGTGTGGATATTCATTGTGCGAATCTTGTGGATCAATTTTGATGATCATTTGTGAGGATGTTTAGCTAACATGTGAGAAGCATGCGGACAATTCTTTTTGGTCTGCATGATTGTTTTGATTCAGATTGAGCCAACTTGTTATACACATTTCATTTGCATGTTATGCATTTTTGGGTCGACATGTAAAATATTTAATTTGATGTTGTGGATATAAAATGTAGTGGCCAAACTTTAGGGCAAAAACATAACAACATTTTTTTTTAAATAGAGCTTAATTACTCATGTTTACGTAAAGTCAAGGCGTGGATGCTCACTAAGTTTTACTAACTTGATTACCCTATCGTCAACTTAATGTGATCTCTAATGTGAACAGATAAATGTTTTATTTAAATTTTAATTGAAATGACAACATGCAACATACATTGACTATGTGGGGTAAATTAACCCCTTAAGCCTTTGCTCTATATTACACTCAATGGGGAATAGTTTTTTGAAATAATTTAAAGATACCATCCTAGAGTTAACAATGATACTTTAATTTGATTGGTTAAATTATTTATTAACTCACATCTAAGTGCTTGAAAAAGCTCCATTCAGTTAAAATATAACTTTCCAAAGGATTATAATCCAATTCCCCTAGGAATGACTATTTAAGTCTACTTTCGTTTAGAGTTAATTAAATTAACTCAAATAATACCATATTAACTTTATTGCTAAGTGGATGGCGACGCTGCGTGCGATGGAGGTTGAGTGCGGGCTAGGGCATCACAACCCTATCTCGTAGGCAGACCTACTGGCTGGTGTGGCGGCGTGCGGGTAGAGACTGCGGATGGGGGTGCTGCTGTGGGAAGGTTGGCGTTGAGGTTGTAGGGGAAGGTGGAGTGGTGGCTGTGGGGAGAGGGAGATAGGTGTTGTGGGGGGCAGGGGCTCAGGGTCCCTGGGAATCTGCAGCTTGTGCGTGGGGTTGAGCTGGGGGAGGCTCAAGCTTCGGGGGGGTGAGGGTGCGTGCTGCATGCAGGGTTTGGAGACTTTGACCAGCTCCCTTTGAAGGGTGGGCTCTCCGAGCGGTGAGATGCTTAGATCTGGTGGTGAGGCCTCGAAGGCGCCTCATGTTTTGGAGGTTCAGGCTGCAGGGGGTTTGAAACCCCCGTCCCATAATTTAAAAATATATGATAATAACCTTTTTGCCTCAGAGTCTGGGGTTGGAAACGCCGGAGGTTCGCGGATTTCAAAGATTAATGGCTGTCTGGAGAAGTGTAGCGAGATACCCAGGGTGAGTATTCCTCCGGAGATGATAGTAGAAGATGTGGAGTATTTTTCCAAACATTCGTTATAGTGCAAGTTTTTGGGGATGAGGGTCTCTTTGTAGTTTTTGGAAAACTGGGCCCAGAGAACTTGGGCTCTAGAAGCGGAAGGGGAGATGGAGATCATGTTACTGGAGAGCAATTATCTCATGGTTACCTTCAATTGCATGGAGGATCAGAGTAGGGTTTTTGAAGGAGGGTCGTATTTTTACAATCAGGTGGGATTTTTTATCAAACCCTAGCATGCAGGGTTCAACCCTTTGGAGGAACTCCCGAATAGGGTCCCAGTGTGGGTCTACTTACTACGACTTCCGGTGGAATTTTGTCGGGAGGATGTGCTTCGAATGCTCGCTTTAGTGCTTGGGAGGCCAGTTGGAGCATCCTCGCAAACCCTAGGGAGAAGGGTAATGACCTTCGCTCGCATTTGTGTTGAGATTGATCTTAGTAAGCCTTTGCCAGATGCTATTGATATGTGTGCAGGTTCTTATTCCTAGGTGCAACAACTGGATTATGAGACTTTACCTTTTCGGTGTCGACTATGTCATGAGTACGGCCACTTGCAGTGCAAGTACCCTAGGTATAAACCGATGGTGCAACAATCTCAACAGCTGAACCGTAACACAAATGGGGTTGATAAAGGAAAAGCCGCTATGACTGGGGAAGTTGTGGGTACTGATGGTTTTGTCCCAGTTAAGACGAAGAATAGGAATCGGGGACAAAACAGGACCCTACAGGTGAGACAGGAGGAGGATACTTTCAACAGGTTTGAAGCCCTGGACGACCTCACCCAGTAGGAGGTAAACCCTGGGCTGACTCCATTGGATCAGGGTGCTCTAGGGTTGGCAGATGATAGTGTATTTAGGGACTCGACCCAGGCTTTGCAAATTGTGGGGAGCTAGCAAATGGAGATGGATCAGCCAAGTGTAGCCCAATTGGGATCCATACCTAGTGTTGTAGTGGAGTTGGTTGGGGGGGAGGTTTCTCCTTCTGCTCAAAAAATGGAACCTGTTGGGGCCAAAAGTAACAAGATGGGCGTACACTTGGGTCTCCACCAGAAGGACATTAAGAAAGGATCATCAGAGAAGAGTTCTAAGGTTGGAAGAAAAAAGGACTTAGAGAAGATCAAATTGATGGGGGAGAATTTGGTTGAGTCAGGATCAGTAAAGACTTTGGATTCACACTTTTCCAATCCCCCTAAATGATTGTTTTATCATGGAATGTAAGGGGCTTGAACAGTGGCCCTGGGGGAAAAGTCAGTGTCAGTGTATTGGTGTTGTGGGCTCCTCGAGAGGGGTGGCATGTCTTTGGAACCCTCTAAGGATTCCTCCTGACTGGTGGGTGGCCTCCAGATCTTCGTTATCCGAGGTTGTCTCGAGTCTTGAGACTGAGGAATATATCTTGGTTACTAACATCTATGCCCCCACTGATCTTCAGGGCAAGCAGAATTTATGGGCCCATATCTGAGGTATGCGGAGGTTGGCCCCTTTGCATCCTTGGATTATGGCGGGTGATTTCAATGCCATCCATGAGTTGAGTGAGAAGAAGGGGGGTGTTATGTGGTTAGAACCTTCGTCTTTCCTTTTTCGAGATAATATAGCTTTGTTGCATCTTGTTGACATTAAGCCTGGTAATGGTCTGTTCACCTGGAACAATAGGAGGTTAGGGGAGTATTGGATTGCGGAAAGGTTGGATTGTTTTCTGGTTTCTAGTTTTTGGATTGGTGGGGAGTGGTCTACTAGCTCGGAGATTCTTGATTGGAGAGGATCCGATCATTGGCCCATTAAGTTGGTTTCTTCTTCTACTCGGGTTGCTCCTTCTTTCAAATTCCAACTTATGTGGCTTCGGGATCCTGCTTTGCAGACTCTTGTTGCAGATTGGTGGAGACAAGGGAGGCCGGCCTTCGGTATTGCTATGTATACTTTTGCCAAGCAATTGCAATTTGTTAAGTTTCAGCTTAAAAAGTGGAACTGCCAGGGTTTCGGAAATATTTTCCATGCTAAGAAAGTTTCTCAAATTGAGTTAAATGCAATCACCAGTGACATCAGAGAGCATGGTTTGTCGGAAGCTCTGCTTAGGGAGGAAGATAGGGTTGTCAAGGCTCTAGAGGAATGGGAGCTTAGGGAGGAATTTTTTTGGAAACATAGAGCTCGTATTGATTGGCTGCAAGAGGGTGATAAGAACATGACTTTCTTCTTCAACTTGGTGAAAGCTAGAAGACATGGAAATGCCATTCCGGTTCTGGTTAATGATAGAGGTGAGCAAATTTTATCTCTTCAGGAGATTTATAGGGAGTCGTTACTTTATTTCCAGGCCCTCTTCAGGGAGGAGGCTTAGGGGGAACTGGTGGAGGAGAATCAAGTTCTTGATTGCATCCCCTCTCTAGTTACCAGGGAGATGAATGAGTAGCTTATGGGACCCATTTCGTTGGAGGAACTTGAGAGGATTGTTTTTCACATGAGAAAGGGAAAGGCCCCTGGTCCGGATGGGTTCCCGGTAGAATTCTTTCAAGAGTTCTGGGATATTATCAAATTGGACTTATGGGAAGTTGTTCAGGAGTCCCAGAGGAATAAGCAGATGCTTCGGGTGTTGAATGCAACCTTCATCGCTCTTATCTCCAAGTGCGATGGGGCTGACAGGTTAGGTCAATTCCGACCCATCTCCCTCTGCAATGTGATTTACAAGATTATCTCTAAGCTGATAGCGGATAGGCTGAAAAGGTGTCTGGGGGATGTTATCTCTGAAGAGCAGAGTGGGTTTGTGGAAGGGCGCCAAATTTTGGATGGTGTGGTTATTACTACGGAGACTATTCACTCTATGACAAACTCCAAGGAAAAAGCTATGTTCATTAAGTTGGATATGGCTAAGGCTTATGATAGAGTTCGTTGGTCCTTCCTTCAGAAGATTCTCAGGGCGTTTGGCTTTGCTAACGAATGGATCCAATGGGTAATGAGTTGTGTGACATCTGCATCTTTCTTGTTGCTAATCAATGACGACCATACTGAGCTGTTTGGTGTGTTTAGGGGTCTTCGCCAAGGGGACCCCCTATCGCCATACCTATTCATTCTTTTGGCTGAGGGCCTGGGGAGGTTGATTAAACATAATGTGGGTCGGGGAATTATTCAGGGATGGAGCTGGGGTAATGACTTGCAACTGCAGTCTCACTTGCAGTTTGTGGATGACACGACCCTAATTGGTCTTGCTCGGATCAGAGAGACCACTAATCTGAGAAAGGTTTTGGATGTTTATCTTGCAGCTTCGGGCCAGATGATTAATGAGGATAAATATTATATCCTCTTTTTCAATACTTTGGGTCCTATTCAAAGGAGGATTGCTCTTATCCTAAGATTCCAAGCTAGCTCTTTGCCCTTAACTTATTTGGGTATTCCTATTTGTCCTGGTAACCCTCCTAAGGACTCCTAGCAGGGCATCTTGGATAAATTTCGCACGAAGGTTGATCACTGGACTAATAGATGGTTATCCTTTGTTGGGAGGGTTCAGTTGATCCAGTCGATGGTTTAGGCTCTTCCGACTTTTTGATGTATGCTTCAAGTGGTGCCTAAGTGGTTCTTGAAGGGATTGGACTCTCTGGCTAGGCAATTCTTATGGGCGGGTAGCCTCTCCTCCTCCAAATGGAGTCTTGTCAATTGGGAGTTGGTGTGTAGCCTGAAGTAGTCGGAGGGGCTTGGGTTAAGGCAGTCTATCTTATTTGGGGAGGCTTTGGTGGCTAAATTGTACTAGAGGTGGTGTGTGGAGCAGGATTGTGGCTGGGCTAGGATTTTGGCCTACAAATATATGCACAGGATCTCGATGGAGGAAATTCCAAGATATCCGTTGGAGGGTAAAGTCTCAAAAATTTGGAGTACTCTTAAGAAAGGGGCCTCCCTTATTAAGGAAGGTCTCTTTTGGATTTGCAGGAGGGGGGAAGAGGTCTTATTCTGGAACGACTCTTGGGATAGTTACCCCCCATCCTGGATCAGTTTCCCAAACTTGGGACTCTTTGCCAGAGGTTTTTGGAGGCAGGGTGGTCTAGGGTGAGTGACTTCAAGGTTGTGTATAGGTGTGGGCAGCTGGAGATGGAGCGGTGGAAGACCCCTAATGAGTGGTCGGTTGCTGGGATGGAGGAAGAGTGTGCGGAGTTGTATGGCATTTTGGCGAATAGACACTATAGCTCTCTCAAGGGTAGGGACAGACTTGCTTGGCTCCCTATTCCTAAGGGCGTCTTTACTGTTGCCAGTGGATACCGGGTATTGTTGAACCAAAGACTTGAGGGAAGAGAGGTGCCTTGGTGGAAACAAGTGTGGAATGGTCTTTCTTGGCCAAAGTGTAATTGCTTCGCCTGGACTTTGGCCTTGAATAGATGCCTAACCTGGGACAATATCCGCAAGCGAGGATTTTTGGGGCCTTCCATTTGTGCCTTGTGCGGTAATGGGGAGGAAGACTCCTCACACCTGTTTTTCAGATGCCCCTTCTCTATTCTTATTTGGCACTATTGGTGGGGGGTGTGGAAGCATCCTTGTGTTCACGTGGATTCACTGGTGGAGTTTTGGAGCAGCTTGGGCAGACCTCCTATCTTCTCCTCCTTCCTCCAGACTGTCTGGTTCATTGGGCCCATCTTCATTTTGTGGCAGATTTGGCTCGAAAGGAACAAGAGGATCTTTCGAGAGGTCAGACTGATGGTTCAGCAGGTGTGGAATAGAATCATGGTTATGATCAGGGAGACGGTGGAAGCAAAATTTGAGGTGCATTTTCCTCTGAATAAAGATGAGGCGGATATTGTGAGAAGGTTGGGACTGCAAGGTTTGTCCCCTGCCTCAGCTTGTGTCAGGAGAGGTAGACATTCTTTGAAGAAGGTCAAAGGATCGGAAGATGGATTCCTCCTCAGGATGAGATTATCAAAATTAATACCGACAGTTCCTCTAGGGGTAACCCAGGCCCTCCTGGGATTGGTGGTGTGGGTAGGAATAGTATGGGGGAGGTGGTCCTCTTATTTTCAATTCCTAAAGGGTGGCATTCTAATAATTTTATGGAGGGTTTTTCTATTCTCTATGCCTTGGAGTGTGCCTAGGAGTTAGGTTGCAGAAAGGTTATCTGTGAATAAGACTCTCAAGTTGTGGTGAACTTGTTGACAGAGCAGAAGGTGAGTGGAGTGCATTGGTAGTTGGCAGAGATTGTTCGTCAGATTATTCATATTAGCTCGGATATGGAGCAGGTAACTTTCATCCATATTCCTCGTGAGTGGAATAGAGCTACAGAATGTTTGGCCAAGTGGGCCTCGAAACATGGTAGTGACTGGAAAGTTGAAGGGTGGGATCATCTTTCCTCAGATTATTGTCAGGACTTGTAGAAGATTCTGGCTGAGGACTGGGATGGGTATGGGATTGGTTGATTTTGGTTTGGGCTTGTGGTTCCTTTATAGGGCCTTAGGGCCTTGGGTCTCTATGTAATTCTTGTGTCTGATTTTCAATAAAAAATTTACCCCCTTTTTTCAAAAAAAAAAATTGTATTGCTGAGTGTATTATTTAATTGTGAGTTTTCTAATTTTAATATATTATATTAGGGTGAATTCACAAAGTTGGTTCCCACTTTTGCCAACGAAGGAATTTGGCGAAAGTGGGAATTTCGGATTTGCCAGTGTTCGAGCGAAATACAAATGTTCGCTCGGACTACCCCTGGGAGTCCGAGCGAACCAAACTGTTCAGTTGGGTTCGCTCAAACATCGAGTGGGTTCGCTCGAACATCGAGCGTGCCAAAATCAAGCTCACTTGTTCGAGCGAATGGGGGTTCGCTCGAACCCCTTTTGGTTCGAGCGAACCCAATCCGATCGAACTCGTGTTCGTTCGAACCCCAAAATTAGAAGTTTCTCCCAAAAAATTTCAGAGTTCTGAAGAATTAATGACTTCGGAGCTCTGGTTCAATGCACGAATGAAATAATCTTGATAACCCAAAAATATTAGATGGTAGTACTCGAAGCAAGCTTTCCAACGAATATAATTTTGTAATATTTTGAATTTATTATGTTCTTGATTTTTTAATTTTATTAAAAATTGGTTTTTCACCAAACATGAACTTCTCTGTTCAACGCATTGGGAAAAATAAGAAACTAATTCAAAAAAATTCTGAAAAATATCTATGCCCTTGGTATTGATGTCTTCTTTCTAACAAAAAAAAATAAATTGAATTTCGATTTATATAGAACAAGTTATGTGTTCAAACGTAAACCTATGTTTGAATTATGACTAGTCGGACTTCAAAACTTTATAAAATGAAAAATATTGAACATATCGCTATAAAACCAAATGCAAGCCCTGGATATTGATGTTACAAACCAAAATTCGAAAGAATTGAGTTTTTATCATTTATAGAAAAAAAGTTATGCGTTTCGGGAGGCACATCACTCTTAAAAAATGTAGTTTGTTGTAAAAAACTACTTTTCGAGGGAGATGGAAAATTTTTTAAAAAATCTTTCAAAAAAATTTGAAAAAAATGTATATAGAATCTACAAACAAAATGCTAGAAATCACTAATTTACATCATCTTCAAATTTTTAATAGTTTAAAAGTTATTGTTCTCGGAAGTTGAAGATTATTTTAAAAATGTACATCTCAGTGTCAAAAGTGGCAAAAAAGTGGGAACCATTATTGTGAGTTCACCCATTAATATCAATATAAAATCTTTATATATATATGTAGCATCGTAAATTGTACGCACTTGCTACGGTGGTACAATTTCACACCTAGTTTAGCACCCGCCTTGGCGCATTTTGCATTTTGCATTGCATTTCCCCTTTAGCACTTAATTAATTAAATTAATTAGGTCTAAGGTCCTATTTTATCATTTCCTACATCATAAAGTTGGGCCCTTTCATTAAAGTGTGCCCTTTTCATTTTATTCCTCCAATACATCATTTAATCAAAAACCCTAATTAGGTCCTATTTTGAACTTGGGGGCTTGATTTTGAGGGTCAAAACATCTCAAAATCAGCTGTAACTTCGGGATTCTCTCTAAAATCATCATATCTGATGGCCCTGAAAATTTGGTGAAAAGTTGTCGGGACCATGGCGCCCAGAGTGCAACATGGTCCCGGACATTTTTCCCGAAATTTTAGGAGCGCAATCCAATCATAAAATAAAGCTTAACCCCAAGAAATTGGCGGGAGATTCAATCTCTAAGTCGGCCTAAAGTTGAAATTAAGACCTAGGGTTTCATATATAAGAGCTCTCTTTCTTCATTTGAAAGGATCCGAATTTTGGCTTTCAAGGACCTTCTATGCAGCGAAAGAGCAGATCTTTGAAGACTTCAACAACATTCAACATCCCTCTATCAAGCATTCATCAATTTCATTCATTCACTTAGGGCTTGGAAGACATTGAAGAACAATAGGAGATTACCGACTGAAGATTGGCTTGTACCCCTCCTTTGAGGGTTGGGTATGATTTCATGTTGTTTTCATGTCTTTGCATAAGCTTCAATATATCCTTTATTCATGCTTTAGATCACTTTGCATCTTGATTTGGAGCATTTACATTATCATTTACAAGCAATTAGGGTTTACTTTCTAGGTTGCTCTAGTTTGCTTTCTTGCATTTAAAGACCTTGCACACACACTAGGTCTGCACACACAATACATTTTACAATACAACTTGGCTATTCGTGGAGGTGGAAATCACCGAAGCGGGGGTTTGACTAAGGCAAAACCCTATATAGCCGCCCACCACACCTTTTCAGATATAAGTGCAGGTTTTAGAATTCGGACGACGCCGCAAGTTACAGATCTGGAAGAAGCAGACGGAGACCGAACTTCACACCAAATCTCAGAGCAAAAGACCAGGACAGGGGCGTGGGGCGCCCTGGTCCTGCCAGGACAGGGGCGTTGGGCGCCCTGGTCCTTCTGACAATAGTTTTCAGCATTTTTGACAGCTTTGCAAAACAACAGTTTCCAGAGCAGTTTCAGGGGCAGAATCAGGACAGTGGCGCCCGCGCCCCCGTCCCGAACATTTTTCAGTCAGATTTTAACTCCGAGTACGCATTTGCATTCTTGTCTTGTCCTTGTGTTTACAGCTTTCCATTGTTTAAGTTCAATTCTGCAATCTTGTTATTAGTTCATACTTGCACTTTGGGGTTAGGGATTGAACTTGCATCATTTTATCTTTCAATTGCAACAAAGGAATAGAAATCCTAATAGGTAGCCCGTGGCTCTCTCTTCCACTAGAAGAAGTAGCCAATTGTGTGATACCTCTAGGCTCTTTCGTATTCCACAAGTGTGTGGTTGAAAGTGAGATTAGGGCATGTTTGCTTAGTGTCACTTTTTCTCCCACACATTTTGGTGAACCCGACGTGAATCTATCATTGCTTCCTCTTGCATTGCATTTGTTAGATCTAGATCTAGATTTAGTGTGTTTTCATTTCATTTTCATTAAAAAGAAAAAAAAAGAAAAAAAAAAGTGTGTTTCTTTGCATTGTGTGTTTAAATTTTATGCAATTTCAAAATGTCAGATTTTTATTTGCAAGATGTTCATATTTGTGGTGATTATGAGTTAGATGAAGCTTTAGATGAATTTTTGAAACCTAAATATACCAAATCTTCATTTTACCAAAAAATCATAAACATTGTTACTATGCCATTTCGTTGTGATGAGAAAGATAAGTCGAATGATTCCTCTCAAGGGTACATTCCTATCAACTCTTCCACTAAATCTAGTAACATGGTTGTTTTCAATGATCCCCTCTATGAAGAGATATCTCCTTTTGAATCAAAAGATAAACCTTTTAATAGATGTGATCATGCTTTGTTAGATGATGCCCTTGATGACTTTGTGGCTCCTAAAAAACGCTCCCTTCATGAGGATCCTTTTGTGCAAGAAGATGACATTATCCCTACATTTCCTAGTGATGGCCTTTCCTTTTCCAACAAAATTCCCACTAGAGATGATGAATTAATGGTAAATGCTTACCCTTCTCCTAAAGTTGGTCTTACCCATAAGCATCCCTTAGAGAAAGAAGATGAAATAATAAGCAATTTCCTTAATTCTCTCTCCCCTAAAGATCATATTGAACATATTTTGAGGAAAGAGGATGAGTTTAACACATCTATTGATGCTCTCCCTCCTAAGGATGAGGAATTAATAAACAATGTTATCTCCTCTCCCGAAATTGACAATACTTCAAACATTCCTTTCAACAACCTCACTATTTGGGATGAACCATTGGAAGAAGGTATAGATTATTCTCTACCCCTAGCCAAAGGGGATGAAATCAAGATTGGCAACTCCTTTGATAGTTTCTCCCCTTCCTTGAATCTCAATTATTCTCCCTCTAAAAATAAAGCATCTCCCTCTCCTCAACTTGGTTCTACTCATAAGGAAACCCTAGTTCAAAGCAAAATGGTTAACATCTCTTTCAAAGATCTCCCTCTCAAAAGTGAGACTTTAGAGAGTAGTGTTGATCCTTCTCCTAGAGAGTTTATTCCCCATGTAGATCCTGTGATGATAAAGGATGATATGACCTTTCCTAGTATTACTCTTCCTACTAGAACATCAATGCCTACCCCTTGTCTCTCTCCTAAAATTGATTTAATCTATGATAAGATTTTAGTGCAAGAGAAGACTATCAATAATTCTTCCAACACTTTTGTTCATTCCTCTAAACCATCCTCAATCAATTTGATACATGTGAATGAAACACCTAACAAACCTCTCTTCACTGTCCAAGGTGCTTGTCCTTCTCAAAATTCTCAACCTTTAAATAAGCCTATCTTAGTGGTTCAAGGTGGTTATGCTAATGATTCTTTTTGCACTCCTAAGAAACCGGTTATTACTGTGCAAGGAGGTTATTCCTCTAAGAGCCCTTATGAGTATGCTAAGCAATTGACTAGAGAGAGTTATCATGCGGTTGCCCATACTTATAATACTAGAAACAATAGGCAACCTAATCCTCCTCCAGTTATCCCCACTTCGCTTCCTCCTTCCCAACCTATTCTTCCTCAAGCTCCACGTATTTCACAAGTTCTTTGTAAGGAATATGATCTCATAGAACAACTTAAAGCTACCCCTACTAAGATATCCCTTTGGGATTTGATCCAAACTTCTTCCGCTCATCATGGGATGTTACAAGATGCCTTAAAAGATTTGAATGTTCCTCCACCTAATACATCTAGTAATATAGTGTCTTTGGTTAACTCTATGATGAATCCTAAAGCTCAAATTGTGTTTACTCAAGATGAGTTGCCTACTAGTGAAATTCAACATCAATATGATCCCTTGATGATTGTGGTTATCATAAATGACACTGCTATAAGACGAACACTGGTTGATAAGGGCTCTGGCCTTAATGTGTGTAGCATTAATCTATTGCATAAGATGAATGTGGATACATCCCTTATTGAGCTTGACTCTCATCCCATTCGAGGCTTTGATAATGTGGCTAAGTCTTCATTAGGTATTATCACCTTACCCATCACAGTGGGACCTGTTACTTTGCCTACTCCTATCCATGTTATGTCGGGAAATCTAACATACAACTTGTTATTAGGGAGACCTTGGATTCACGGTATGCAAGCTGTCCCCTCTACATTGCATAGACAAGTTAAATTCATTTATAACAATAAGACATATACCTTGATAGGTGATACTAATTTTCAAGCTTGTTTGCAAACATCTACTTCCAAAGGGAGTTCTTCTAAATCTTCCTCTTCTAGTGATGACTCTTTACCTATGGACAAATCATCATCCTCTGATAATCAAAATTCTTTGGATGAAGATTCTTCTCAACTTGAATCTACACATGAAGAGGCTTTTGATCCTGAGAAGGTTCTCGCAGAAGACGATTGGGGATCTCTTGATTTTAATCCCACCTTTGTAGGTGAATATAGGGTTCCTCCTAGAGATCTTAAAGGTAAAAAGAAGGAAGAAACTAGAGATCAATCAGTCTTACTTGAACCTATGAGCAATAATTTTGTGGCCGCTTCTCAAACTTCTTCTCCTCACACTTCGAATTCTGAAGGATTTGATTCTTTGTCTTATGAAAAACCACCTTCTCTTCCTGAAATGGCTGATCGTTATGGTCATGGTTTTCGCATTTTTGCTAAGCATGGGTATCATGGAAATGGTTGTGGCACTCATGAACAAGGGATAAAAGTTCCTCTAGAGACTAATTTTCACAATTATGCCTTTGGACTCGGCTATAATCCCTGCAAACGTACCAAAGCATCTAAAAGACCATCTCTCAATGTGAATGCTATATTTAGTAGTGATGATGATCTCACTTCAACTAAATCATCTTCTATTTCTATCAACTCTCATTCCCCTCATAAGGAAATCTTGGCAATGAACAAATCTCTTTATGAATCCCCTCAAATTTCTAAATCCACTTATGAATCTTTATCTCCTATTCATCATAAAGTCCTTTCCTCTAGGGATAAGGCTCTAATAAATTACACTCATCCCTCTTCTAAGATTTCATGTGACTTTTCTTCTTCAATTTTTATCATTTTATACATGTTTTTGATCTCACTTATAGTTGAGCATTTAACATGTCATATTCAAATACCTCATTTAGTCTATCATGTCTTTAAATAACATTAATGGCTATTATGTTGCTCATCATTATGTGACATTGGTAGCTCATTTACTGGGGGATCATTGTCATTCATGATGGTACAATTTCAAGTGCAATCATATTTTTGAAGCAACATAATAGCCTAATTTTCTTGTTCCTAGGGGGACAAGAGTGATTTCATACATCTCTTCTTTTTATGGTTAAAATTTCCCTTTGGGGTAATAATGTGGAAATATTGATCATCTTTTCTTTAGAATCCTCTTTTCCTAGATATGGGAGAAGATGTGTATTCTCTTTCTTACCTTACCCACTTCTTGTGAGGAGCATTTTACATTCACTAATGTCTTGCTTGCATGAACTCATGTCAGTATGTAGTACATTTTTCTTATGTCTAAATCTCTCCCTGGAAGATTGTGTAAGTCCTTCTCATTGACCTTATCCTTGGGAGGCAATGATCTTTCCTTATTTTTATCTAAGGATCCACTTTTTCCTATTTCGTGGATGGTGTGAACTTTATTACTTGACGTTATGCCTTGTACGCATTTGTTGTTGTTTGTTCAAGGATTCTCTCTTACAAGAGGTGTAAGTCCTTGACTACAACCTCTTTTGCACTTGGTAAAATACTTCCATAATGAATTCACTCTCCCAATTGGGTTAAAAAGAGTGTCATCCTTCATTAAGAATCACTTTCACCTCGCAAAAGAAGGAAGTATTGCATTCTTATTCTCTTCTTTGTCTTATTCTAGAAGATGTTATATTTGTCTAAAACAATTCCTCTCGGGGATAGGTGTCTTTTGTACAAAGATCTCTTCTCCTCTAAGGATCTCCTTTACGCATACTACAAGATATCCCTTTTCAACTATCTTATCCTTGCTTAAAGAGTGCAAAACTCTCTTGCTTGGATCTATGATATTGTTGCATTTTTGGGGTATCTTATTTTGTGATGAAGGTAGGTATCCTTGTTCTACTTTGCTTATGACATAAACATTACACTTTTTGAGCAATGGGTCATTCTCGGAACCAGAGCACAGACTCTTAGAGCGAGATGTCTCCATTTTTCTTTTATGCAAGGTGATTATTCTCGGAACCAGAGCACAGACTCTTAGAGCGAGATGTCACGCTTTTGTACTATACATATACAGGTTGTAGCATACTCGGGCATAGACTCCTAGGAGGTCCTTTTAACCTTACTTACACACACATGCACGAGGTTGAGTGGAACTAGTAGCATAAGGCTAGACTTTCTCACTCTCCTCCCTTACATGGATCACCTAGACAGACTCTAGGGGCTAGTTTTCCATGTCCTTTTTCACATGGATCACTTAGACAAGATCTAGGGGCGAGAAGTCCGTGTTTTTCTCTCTCAATATTCTTCTCATGGATCACCAATGTGTGTATTCATGCTTTTTTCCTTTCTTTTCTTCTCTTTGCATTTTGTTTCCATTTACATCCTTCATCTTGTGTTAGAGAACTCTCAAATCCTCACACTCTTTGTTGTGTTGGAATTGAGATTTAGTCCTCTTTCTTACCAAATGATTCTCCATTAGTTTTTGATCTCATATCAAATCTTCTTGTGAGCATTTGTCATCAATATTCTTTAACAATTCGAAGTGGTAAACATGATACCCTGTTTCAACTCACTAAAATTAGCAAGCCGAAACAGGGGGGGGCATATAGCTACCCTCGAATTTTCATCACCTTCCTTAGTAAGCATTAGGTGATTTTGTGATCTAACGTGTGTTTTGTAGGGTGTGGTTCCTAACTGTGTACTCCAGATACCGTTGGGGGCTTCGTTCGACAGACTTATGGATATATCCTTTTTCAAATAATGTTTACTTTTCTGTACTTTAGCTTGCATATGCACTTAGTGTTCATATGACCGCTAAAGTGGGGGCTAAATGTAGCGTCGTAAATTGTACGCACTTGCTACGGTGGTACAATTTCACACCTAGTTTAGCACCCGCCTTGGCGCAGTTTGCATTTTGCATTGCATTTCCCCTTTAGCACTTAATTAATTAAATTAATTAGGTCTAAGGTCCTATTTTATCATTTCCTACATCATAAAGTTGGGCCCTTTCATTAAAGTGTGCCCTTTTCATTTTATTCCTCCAATACATCATTTAATCAAAAACCCTAATTAGGTCCTATTTTGAACTTGGGGGCTTGATTTCGGGGGTCAAAACATCTCAAAATCAGCTGTAACTTCGAGATTCTCTCTAAAATCATCATATCTGACGGCCCTGAAAATTTGGTGAAAAGTTGTCGGGACCATGGCGCCCGGAGTGCAACATGGTCCCGGACATTTTTCCCGAAATTTTAGGAGCGCAATCCAATCATAAAATAAAGCTTAACCCCAAGAAATTGGCGGGAGATTCAATCTCTAAGTCGGCCTAAAGTTGAAATTAAGACCTAGGGTTTCATATATAAGAGCTCTCTTTCTTCATTTGAAAGGATCCGAATTTTGGCTTTCAAGGACCTTCTATGCAGCGAAAGAGCAGATCTTTGAAGACTTCAACAACATTCAACATCCCTCTATCAAGCATTCATCAATTTCATTCATTCACTTAGGGCTTGGAAGACATTGAAGAACAATAGGAGATTACCGACTGAAGATTGGCTTGTACCCCTCCTTTGAGGGTTGGGTATGATTTCATGTTGTTTTCATGTCTTTGCATAAGCTTCAATATATCCTTTATTCATGCTTTAGATCACTTTGCATCTTGATTTGGAGCATTTACATTATCATTTACAAGCAATTAGGGTTTACTTTCTAGGTTGCTCTAGTTTGCTTTCTTGCATTTAAAGACCTTGCACACACACTAGGTCTGCACACACAATACATTTTACAATACAACTTGGCTATTCGTGGAGGTGGAAATCACCGAAGCGGGGGTTTGACTAAGGCAAAACCCTATATAGCCGCCCACCACACCTTTTCAGATATAAGTGCAGGTTTTAGAATTCGGACGACGCCGCAAGTTACAGATCCGGAAGAAGTAGACGGAGACCGAACTTCACACCAAATCTCAAAGCAAAAGACCAGGACAGGGGCGTGGGGCACCCTGGTCCTGCCAGGACAGGGGCGCTGGGCGCCCTGGTCCTTCTGACAACAGTTTTCAGCATTTTTGATAGCTTTGCAAAATAGCAGTTTCCGGAGCAGTTTCAGGGGCAGAATCAGGACAGTGGCGCCCGCGCCCCCGTCCCTAAAATTTTTCAGTCAGATTTTAACTCCGAGTACGCATTTGCATTCTTGTCTTGTCCTTGTGTTTACAGCTTTCCATTGTTTAAGTTCAATTCTGCAATCTTGTTATTAGTTCATACTTGCACTTTGGGGTTAGGGATTGAACTTGCATCATTTTATCTTTCAATTGCAACAAAGGAATAGAAATCCTAATAGGTAGCCCGTGGCTCTCTCTTCCACAAGAAGAAGTAGCCAATTGTGTGATACCTCTAGGCTCTTTCGTATTCCACAAGTGTGTGGTTGAAAGTGTGATTAGGGCATGTTTGCTTAGTGTCACTTTTTCTCCCACACAATATATGTATATATATATATATATACTCATATATAAGTATATATATGTTGATATATATACATATGTTCTGATTTTTCTGAAGTTCAATATTTTCAGTTTTCTAGTTTGTTAATATGCAGGATTTGTTTATATATATATATATATATATATATATATATATATATATATATATATATATATATATATATATATATTGATAAGTACCTTTAGTAGAATATTTATTTCCATCTGGTTATATTTCAAACAAATTAACTAGTTGCAGGTTAATAAGTAGAAATGTATCAAATATATATAATTTCAGGTATAAATTTTATTATTTTCATAAGAGCATATGAAATGCTAACATGACTTTTAAATCTGAACTTTTTAGGATATCTGACAAGCAGATTTTGAATCCATTTTTTTCTATTATAGTAACAGCTTTTTTCTAACCTTGGATTAATCTAACTATTATTTCTTTTTCCAAGCTATTTATTTTTCTACAATGTTACAAATGTAAATGTGTTGACCTCTTGTTGTGTTTGTCCTTGATGACAAAAAGGACTTACTGTATTGGGATCATGATTTTAGTTGGTTCACAACAATTTGATTTTGGTTTATAATCAGAATGTTATGTTCAGTTTTGATGTTATGATACTGATGTTTACAGAGTTTGTGCACAAGTCCACTCATTCACAAGTGCATAGGTATATGAGCTTCTCTATATGATTGACATTACATTGGTGATCATATTATACACTTTAACATTTCACAGTGAGTATTTGGTATTGGTGTATACTCAACATAATGCAAGGGGCATACTTAAGTGATACAAGGTATATGGCTCTATTGTTTATTACTCGCCTTGGATTATATACATTTGACACACTTGAATGGTTATTCACTTTTTATGGAATTTGGGAATACAAGTGCTAATGGCATGCTCACTCGGTATCATTATGTATAGCACTTTATGCGCTATTGGCTCACAAGGTTTCAGTTAGTTAATTTTGTCCTTGGTGATATGATTTGGTATTTCATATGCAATCGGGCTTCACATGTTTTTACACAACATATTATAATTCTATCGGTGAATATGTTGTTCATATTTAATTGGCATATCATTATGCTATCAACATCTTGTAAGAAACTTAGCATATTTTAGATGCCATTGGTATTTATATTTTACTAAGCACAATTAAGTGCTTGTCGGCTTATAAAGTTTAAAATTTATAGTGCTAACTACAACACTAACCGACATACTCCTTAGAGGGTATTTACTTAAAGTTTTGAACGTGGCATATGGCATTCAAAATACACAGTCAACATATTATATTGGTGACATGGCATCAATGGTATTTAGCACGTGGTTTAAGTGGCTCAGACTTGAAATGTATATTGCAATATTGTGAAAAGTTAGGATAAAACCAACACATTTGTTTGTATTCATTTTGGAAACCCTTTGGTAAACGCTGCCATGACTGCACTTGAATCAGTTATAGTGAAGGATCTCATCGGAATTTGTTCGTTGGTTTTTAGTATGATGGATTTCAGGCAATGAGGATTTGTTTGGTGGGTTTCATGACCATTTTTATGGGATTTGTTGCAGGATTCAAGGGATCTCAACCGAGTTCACTGGTTTTTCAATCTCACAGGTAATATCATTTTACTCTTCCAGTGAATATTGCAACCATGAAATAAAGGGTAAAAAGGGATGTTTTACATTCTAGTTTTCACGTTGCGAAGCAAACAAAATTGATATTTAGTTGCCTTGGTATTTTACTTTCGAAAAGAGAAAAAAGGATTTTTCCATTATTTAAAGAAAGAAAATAAAGGAAAGTTTGAGTAAAGTTTTTTTTCTTTGGTTTAGTAAAAAATGAAATTTTTGTTTGGTGAATATTGCAGAAAATTCATATGTACAGAAAATTTATTTGTTTCTTCTGAAATTGAAAAATGTTGGATGTATTTTGTTTATAAACCCTAACTAGGGTTAACTACCCTAATTTGAGGGTATGCTTTGAAGACATGTTTTTCATTTGATATAAAATACACATCATTGAGAATGTTTAAGGTCGAATATATTTAGAGAATTCTTCAGAGCATTATTTTGTTGATACTTGAGATTCATTGATTACTCTGGTTTTCATAACAAAGTTTTTATGAGAATTTGGTTTGTGATTCTCTAATATTGTTACATAGATTTATGAGAGATATTCATGTACTGTATTGAAAGTACCTTGTAATTGGAATCATTGTAGTGCAGTTATAAGGTTATGTGTGTTTGTAATCAGAGATGTATATACTTTCCATCAGGAATAGGGGTTGGTGCTCCTTGAAGTTGGTGCTTCTAAATACATTGTACAGAGTTGGTGCTCTTTGAGATAATAGAAAGAAACTTTTACTGAGTGGTTTTTCTATCCCAAGAGGGTTTTCCACTCATGAAAATCATGGTGTCGTGTTCATTTTGTTTTGTCTCTTAGTGTGACTCATTAGTTGATGCTCTGCTACTTCAGTTCTTTTATTATTTCAAGTTATCCATTGATATCCTTGAGTTTATGTCATGATTATATGTTTTTACTTCTGCAAGTCAAATTGAGTGGTTGTTTAATTTCAGAACAACAAAGTTTTTCAGTTTAAAAGCATTATAAAGGTTATTCATTCCTATTAATTGAATGATCATATACACATGCTTTGATATAGTTTTGTTATGAATAAGTCATGCCACATTTGGTCAATTAGTTAAGTTTGAGAATTCATTATCACTCATAAGTTTTTAAATTGTTAAACAAAGTTGTAAAAAGGTTCAAAAGTTTTTATGAATCCATCTTGAGTCAAAAATTCACCTACTCTGATTCACACCCCCCCCCCTTTCAGAGTGAATCCACTTCCAACAAGTGGTATCAAAGCTTAGGGTCCCTCCATATAGGTCTATCCTAGGGATTGATTCTATTTTATTGTAAGTCTTAATGGCTCATTCACAAGAAGGTGCCTCACTTTCAAGAGCTCCATTTTTTGATGGCTCATATTATATGTTCTGGAAGATTAGGATGGAAACATACCTGATCTCTATTGATGTTAATGTGTGGAATATTGTGACCACCCAATACAACGTTCCTGCTACTATTCCCAAAGATCCTGATGCTAAGTCACAATGTGAGTTAAATACAAGAGCTAAGCATGCTCTCTTGTGTGGATTCACAAAGGACGTCTTTGTTAAGGTCATGTATTGTAAGTCTAACCATGAGATATGGGATAAGCTTAAAATTATCTATCAAGGAGATTCAAAAGTCAAAGAATCTAAAATTCCCACACTCAAGAATAAATTTGAGTCTTTGAGAATGAAAGATGATGAAACTATTGGAAACTATTTTCTCAGAATTTATGAAGTTGTTAATTTTTGAAGGGGTCTTGGTGAAACAGTTAATGAACAAGATGTAGTAAGAAAGGTTATTAGAACCTTGTTGCCTAAATTTGAGATTAAGGTTTCAACCTTAGAAGAAAAGAAGACCTTTTCTACTACGTCTCTTGATAACTTGCAAGGCATACTCACAACTTATGAAATGAGGACTGGTAGCAATCCTTCCACTTCTAAAGAGTCTGCTTTCAAAGTTGAGAAGAAAGAAGAACCTTACAGTGATTCTAAACTTTCAGATACTATTGAAGAATAACTAGTTAGAAAATTGAAAAAGAAGTATAAGGGCAAATTACCCTTCAAGTGCTTCAATTGTGGCAAAGCTAGACATTTCGCTGCTCGGTGTCCTTTTGTTGATCAAAACGGTGAAGAGGACAAACCTGAAATTTTTTTACAAAAATAAAAATTGGACTCCTAAAAAGAAGTTTAACACTTTGAAGAAAAATAAGAATCTCTTTACTAAATAAGACTTTGAAGATGAATCAGATGACTCACCTTGTGAAGGTGATGAGACACTTTTTATGACTGAAATTGAACTCCCTAAAAAGACTAAATCTATTAATGTAGAAAAATTATCTAATCTTGAAAATTGTTAAATAGATCTAGAAGGAGAACTTCTTTGTTCTCTTCAGGAAATCAAAAGACTTAAAAAGTTAGTGGCTACACATGAAATTACTAATAAGATTTTACAAGTTGAATTAAATGATTCAAATTAGACAGTTGAAACTTTGAAAACTTTGTTTGTTGATAGTGACAAGAAAATTCACACTTTAGAAATAGCAAGCCAACTCCTTGCAAAAACATGTTGAACATTATGAAAATACAATACACCTAAATGAGATACTTAGCAAACAAAAGCAACATAAGGATTTAACTGGTGTAGGTTTTGAAAAAACCAAAACATCAAAGCAAAATTTTAAGCCAGCAAACAGACAACCCTATGTTCATAACAAAACACCATTTATGGTTGGCTTCTTTAGTGGCTATTGTCTTTATTGCAACAAGTTTGGCCACAAGGTCATCACTTGTAGAATATTGATGCATAGAACTCCTATATTTGGACACAAACAAACCTATGGTTTTCCAAGCATAGTGAAGTGTTTCAAGTGTAATACTTTTGGACATACTTCTAATCAGTGCAAGTCAAAGCCAAATGTTGAAAAAGTGTGGAAACCTAAGTTTGTACCCAGCACAGAGCAATCAATGCTAGTGCAAACTGCACTTCTTTCTAATAAGAGAGCAATGTGGGTGTTGGACAGTGGATGTTCACACCATATGACAGGGGATACAGATAAGTTTCTTCATTTGGAAGATTATGATGGAGGCTTTGTGAAATCTGGTGACAATTTAGGTATTCACATTAGAGGTTAAGGTACATTACTTTTGAATGATGACACTCCAATTCATCATGTGTATTATGTTGAAGATTTAAAACACAACCTTCTAAGTGTCAGTCAAATTTGTGATAGTGGATACAATGTGTCCTTCAATTCTCAAGGTTGTGCTATCTGGAAAGACAGATGCTACTGGATTAAGAACTATTAGTAATATTTATAACTATGGGTCAAGTTGAGGAAAATTGGTTGTGGCATAAACGCTTGGGGCATGTAAACTTTTCAAACCTAGTCTGTATTAGCAAGAACCAAAATGTTAGAGGTTTGCCTATCCTAAGTAAACCTACAAATTCAGTATGTAAAGAGCATCTAAAGGGCAAACAGACAAAAGTGTCCTTTAAATCCAAAGAATACTCTTCCACAAGAGCATTGCAACTTGTACATACAAATTTAAATGTGGTCCCACAAGGACACAATCAATCAATGGTGAGAAATATTTTATGCTCTTTGTTGATGACTATACAAGAATGGTATGGGTCACGTTTCTCAAACATAAATTTGAAGCTTTTGAAAGATTTAAAATATTTAGAAAGATGGTAGAACGTGAATCTGATTTGAAACTAAAATGTTTAAGATCTGATAAGGATGGTGAGTTCACATCACAAGAATTTGTGGATTGTTGTGAAAACATGGAATTAAAAGGCAATATGTTGTTGCCCTAACACCTCAACAGAATGGGGTGTTTGAAAGAAAGAATAGAACCGTCAAGGAGATGGCACGAACAATGCTCAATGAGGCAAATCTACCTGACAGGTATTCGAAAGAAGTTGTTCATACAGCTATTTATATCCTGAATTGTGTACAAATCAGGTTAAAATCTACATTCAAACCTTATGAACTCTGGTATGGTAAAGCTGCTTCTATTAAATACTTAAAAATTTTTGGTTGTAAGTGCTATATTAAAAGAGACGAAGAAAATCTAGGCAGTTTTCAAACTAAAACCGATGAGGGTATTTTTCTTGGATACTCTACTCATAGTAAAGCTTATAGATGTTTCAATAATAGATTGAATAAAATTATTGAAATAGTTAATGTAAGATTTGATGAGCAGTTGCTTCTAGGTGATGATATGTAGGATGTTAAGGACACTCTGATGGAACTTGACAAAGCTCCCAAATCTTCTAAAGCAGATGCAACAAATGAGGAGGTTGGTTCAAGTTCCAAAGCAGTTACATCTCCAAAGCTTTCATCAAGAACCATCCACAACATCAGATCATTGGTGACAAGGATTCAGGGTTTCTTACCACAAGTAGAGGAAGATCTAATGAGAAAGCTCAAATTGTTGAACACTATTGCCTGGGAACTAATTTTGAACCTAAATACGTTTCTGAAGCATTAATTAATGATTGCTGGTTGAATGCAATGAAAGATGAAATTGGTCAAATAGATAAAAACAAAACTTGGGAACTAGTGCCTAGACCAGATGATAAAAATGTTATAGGAGGAAAATGGGTGTTTAGAAATAAACTTGATGAATCTAGAAATGTTGTTAGAAACAAGGCACAATTTGTTTGTAAGGGATATGCACAACAAGAAGGTGTTGATTTTGGTGAAACATATGCACCTGTTGCTAGATTAGATTCAATCAGAATCTTTCTAGCCTATTCTTGCTATAAAAATTTCAAAGTTTACCAAATGGATGTAAAGACTGCTTTTCTTAATGGCTATTTTGACGAAGAAGTGTATATGGAATAGCCAGAAGGGTTTGTATCAGCAGATAAACCAGATCATGTTTACAGGTTAAGAAAGACTCTTTATGGCCTTAAACAGTCTCCTAGAGCTTGGTACTCTAGGTTGGATGCCCACGTTACAACTAATGGATTCGTTAGAGGTGGAAAGGACAACTTCTTGTATGTCAAATTGAAGGTGATGATATTCTGGTTGTTGACCTATATGTGAATGGTATTATTTTTTGCTGTAACAATGATTCACTATCCAAAAAGTTCTCTAAAATCATGGAATTTGAATTTGAAATGTCTATGTTGGGTGAGTTAACATTCTTTCTTGGTCTTCAAGTTATGTAGCTTGAGCAAGGCATATTTCTGTCTTAGACCAAGTATGCAAAATAAATGCTCTAAAGTTTAAAATGGTTGATTGCAAACACTAGAGTACTCCAATGATGACGGGTTGCAAGTTAACCAAATCTGATGATTCTCCCGAGGTAAATCAATCTGAATATTGACCCATGATAGGCAGTTTACTTTATTTGACAGCATCTAGGCCTGATTTGATGCAAGCAGTTTGCTTAGTTTCACGTTTTCAATTTGCACCAAAACAATCACATTTGAATGTTGTGAAAAGAATCTTCAAATACATTCAAGGCAAGTTAGACTATGGTTTGTGGTATCCTCGAAATGGTGATTTTACTCTTGTTGGCTTCATTGATGTTGATTGGGTTGGATTACAGATGAAAGGATAAGTACTAGTGGTGATGCATTCTTTTCAGGTGATCATCTTGTTGCTTGGCATAGCAAAAAGCAATAATGTGTCACCTTATCTACTGCAGAATTTGAGTATAAAGCTGCTACAACTTCTTGTACTCAACTGATTTGGATGTTTTACCAACTTGCAGATATGGGTGTTTTTGTTACTAAGCCAATTTCAATTTTTTGTGACAATACAAATGCAATAAATCTTTCTAAGAATCTTGTTATGCATTCTTGCACTAAACATATAGCAATCAAATTTTATTTTCTGCGAGAAAAATTATTAGCTAATGAAGTTCAAGTTTTGTATGTGCTTACCCAAGCACAAGTAGCTGACATTTTTACTAAGGCTTTGCCTAAGGATGTTTTTGAGAGATTCAGGGAGAGATTGGGAGTTATCTCTCAATCCTTTATTGCTTAAGTCTCATGCATAGGTTTAGGGGGAGCTTAGCTCTCCAAAAGCAACATTTTGTTGCTTCACTTGGATATTTGCTACTACTTGTCACATTCTACAACATTATCATTCATGGTTTCGACATGTTTTTCTTTGTTACCCTTTGTCCTTGAGACAAAAAGGGGGAGACGAGCATCATTGATTCAGATTTGACATATTTTTATTGACTTCATAACTTTATGACTTGTGGTATTCAGGTTTTTGTGACTTTATGACTTGAGCATTCTGCATATTTAGTGGCTTCATTTGATTTCAGATTGGGCATACATGTTATTTTTTATCAATGATAACTTGTTTTTGCCATCAAGGAAAAAGGGGGAGTTTGTTGACCCGTTATTGTGTTTGTCCTTGATGACAAAAAGGACTTACTATATTGGGATCATGATTTGAGTTGGTTCACAATAGTTTGATTCTGGTTTATAATCAAATTGGTATGTTTAGTTTTGATGTTATGATACTGATATTTACAGTGTTTGTGCAGAAGTTCACTCATTCATAGGTGCACAGGTATATGAGCTTCTCTTCATGATTGACATTACATTGGTGATCATATTATACACTTTGACATTCCACAGTGAGTATTTGGTATTGGTGTATACTTAGCATAATACAAGTGGCATACTTAAGTGATACAAGGTATATGGCTCTATTGCTTATTACTCACCTTGGATTATATACATTTGATACACTTGGATGGTTATTCACTTTTTATGGCATTTGGGAATACAAGTGCTAATGGCATGCTCACTTGGTATCATTATGTATAGCACTTTATGTGCTATTGGCTCACAAGGTTTCACTTAGTTCATTTTGTCCTTGGTGATATGATTTGGTATTTCATATGCAATCGGGCTTCACATGTTTTTACACAACATATTATAATTCTATCAGTGAATATGTTGTTTATATTTAACTAGCATATGATTATGCTATCGGCATCTTATAAGAAACTTAACATATTTTAGATGCCATTGGTATTTATATTTTACTAAGCACAATTAAGTGCTTGTCGGCTTATAAAGTTTAATATTTATAATGCTAACTACAACACTAGCCCACATACTCCTTAGTGGGTATTTACTTAAAGTTTTGAACGTGGCATTTGGCATTCAAAATACACAGTCAACATACTATATTGGTGGCATGGCATCAATGGTATTTAGCATGTGATTTAAGTGGCTCGGACTTGAAATGCATATCGCAAGATTGTGAGAAGTTAGGGTAAAACCAACACATTTCATTGTATTCATTTTGGAAACCCTTGCGTAACCACCGCCATGACTGCACTTGAATCAATTACAATGAAGGATCTCATCAGAATTTGTTTGTGGGTTTTTAGTATGATGGATTTCAGGCAACGAGGATTTGTTTGGTGGGTTTCATGGCCATTTTTTATGGGATTTGCTGCAGGATTCAAGGGATCTCAACCGAGTTCACTGGTTTTTCAATCTCATAGGTAATATCATTTCACTCTTTCAATGAATATTGCAGCCGTGAAATAAAGGGTAAAAATGATGTTTTACATTTTGGTTTTCACATTGCGAAGCAAAGAAAATTGATATTTACTTGCCCTGGTATTTTACTTTCGAAAAGAGAAAAAGGGATTCTTTCCATTATTTGAAAAAAGAAAATAAAGGAAAGTTTGACTAAAGTTTTTTTTTTTTGGTTAAGTAAAATATGAAATTTTTGTTTGGTGAATATTGCAGAAAATTCGTGTATAGAAATTTTTTTGTTTCTTCTGAAATTGAAAAATGTTGGATGTATTTAGTTTATAAACCCTAACTAGGGTTAGCTACCCTAATTTGAGGGTATGCTTTGAAGACAGGTTTTTCATTTGATATAAAAGACACATCATTGAGAATGTTTAAGGTTGAATATTTTTAGAGAATTCAAAGCATTATTTTGTTGATACTTGAGATTCATTGATTACTCTGGTTTTCATAACAGAGTTTTTATGAGAAAATTGTTTGTGATTCTCTGATATTGTTAGAGAGATTTATGAGAGATATTCATGTACTGTATTAAAAGTACCTTGTAATTGGAATCATTGAACATCATTATGCAAAACTTATACAGTCACTGATAATTTTGCAATTGCACATACATAGTGCAGTTATAAGGCTATGAGTGTTTGTAATCAGAGACATATACTTTGCATGAGGAATAGGGGCTGGTGCTCCTGAAGTTGCTGCTTCTAAATACATTGTACAAAGTTGGTGCTCTTTGAGATAATAGAAAGAAACTTTTACCGAGTGTTTTTTCTACCCCAAGAGGGTTTTCCACTCATGAAAATCATGGTGTCATGTGTTCATTTTGTTGTCTCTCAATGTGACTCATTAGTTGATGCTCTAATACTTCAGTTCTTTCATTATTTCAAGTTATCCATTGCTATCCTTGAGTTTATGTCATGATTATATGTTTTTACTTCTACAAGTCAAATTGAGTGGTTGTTTAATTTCAAAACAACAAAGTGTTTCAGTTTAAAAGCATTATAAAGGTTATTCATTCCTATTAATTGAATGATCATATACACATCCTTTTATATAGTTTTGTTATGAAGAAGTCATGCCAAATTTGGTCAATCGGTTAAGTTTGAGAATTCGTTGTCACTCATAAGTTTTTAAATTGTTAAACAAAGTTGTAAAAAGGTTCAAAAGTTTTTATCAACCCATCCTGAGTCAAAAATTCACACACTTTTTATGACTGAAATTGAACTCCCTAAAAAGACTAAATCTAGCAATGCAGAAAAATAATCCGATTTTGAAAATTGTGAAATAGATCGAGAAGGAGAACTTCTTTGTGCTCTTTAGGAAGTCAAAAGGCTTTAAAAGTTAGTAGGCTACACATGAAAGTACTAATCAGATTTTACATGTTGAATTAAATGATTCAAAGCAGACAATGGAAAATTTGAAAAATTTGTTTGCTGATAGTGACAAGAAAATTCACACTTTAGAACAAGAAGCCAGTTCCTTGCAAAAACAAGTTGAACAGTATTAAAGTACAATACACCTAAATGAGATACTTAGCAAACAAAAACAACACAAGGATTTCACTGGTGTAGGTTTTGAAAAAACCAAAACATCAAAGCAAAATTTTAACCCAGCAAACAGATAGCCCTGTGTTCATAACAAAACACCATTTAGGTTTGGCTTCTTTAGTGGCTATTGTCTTTATTGCAACAAGTTTGGCCACAAGGTTAACACTTGTAGAATCTTGATGCATTGAACTCCTATGTTTGGACACAAACAAGCCTATGGTTTTCCAAGCACAGTGAAGTGTTTCAACTGTAATACTTTTGAACATACTCCTAATCAGTGCAAGTCAAAGCCAAATGTTGAAAAAGAGTGCAAACCTAAGTTTGTACCCAACACAGAGCAATCAATGCTAGTGCAAACTGCACTTCTTTCTAATAAGAGAGCAATGTGGGTGTTGGACAGTGGATGTTCACACCATATGATAGGAGATAAAGATAAGTTTCTTCATTTGGAAGATTATGATGGAAGCTTCGTGAAGTTTGGTGACAATTTAGGTATTCACATTAGAGGTAAAGATACATTACTTTTGAACGGTGACACTCCAATTCATTATGTTTATTATGTTGAAGGTTTAAAACACAACCTTCTTAGTGTCAATCAAATCTGTGATAGTGGATACAATGTGTCCTTCAAATTTCAAGGTTGTGCTATTAAAAGTAGCTCTGGAAAGACAGTTGCTACTGGATTAAGAACTGATGGTAATATTTATAACTTGCTTGACTCTACTAAATCTAAAAATATTGAAGGCATGTGTCTCATGGGTCAAGTTGAGGAAAATTGGTTGTAGCATAGATGCTTGGGGCATGTAAACTTTGAAAACCTGGTCTACATCAGCAAGAACCAAAATGTTAGACTTTTGTCTATCCTAAGTAAACCTACAAATTCAATATGTAAAGAGTGTCTAAAGGGCAAACAGATAAAAGTGTCCTTCAAATCCAAAGAACACTCTTCCACAAGACCATTGCAACTTGTACATACAGATTTATGTGGTCACACAAGGACACAATCAATCAATGGTGAGAAATATTTTATGCTCTTTGTTGATGACTATACCAGAATGGTATGGGTCACATTTCTCAAACATAAATTTGAAGCTTTTGAGAGATTTAAAATATTTAGAAAGATGGTAGAACATGAATCTGATTTGAAACTAAAATGCTTAACCAGAGCCAACACAAGCCAACACAAGGCCAAAAACCTCCTTCCAAACTTGGTCTCTCATGACCATAAAAAAAATCCCTTATGATCCCCTAAGACTTTCAAGCCAAATCCTCCCTTATGATCCCCAATTTAAACAAAATAAAATGCAGCAAGGATCCCAGATCCTTGTTTCCCTCTGTTCCTGGAAGAGAGACTCTACACCCTATGACTATCAAACTCCCTTCACCCCAACACTACTCTACCCTCCCAAGGGTGAGTTTGGTTTTGACTCCCATAAACAACATTCAAGAAAAGACATACTACACTATGCAACAACTCAACCAAGAATTACAATAACACAAAAACTCAAGTCACAAACAAGTGCTTTTACAACATGCAGATTTTCACATAAAGCAACCAAAATAGGCATTTAAATCCTAAGGGTGACAATTCACCAACCTCAACTCTTGCAATGGAATGTGATATGAAGATTTGATGAAGAGCCTCCAACCCAAGCCAACAAGATTTCCACCAACTACAAGCTTTCTTTATCTTAGCTAAAAAAAAAATTCTTCAAAATTCAATTCTTTCAACAACTCTTGTTTTCCAAGATTGGAGAGTGGGTGATGGATTCTAAGTTTGAATTTTTCTCCTAAATAGACTCTTCTCACACTTTCCAACTTCCTTGGAAAAGGATGGTGAGAGCTCATAGGTTGGTCTTCCCAACACTCTTACAAGGTTTCTAAAAGAGGAAACTGAAAAGGTTAGTGTAAGGTGGGGAAGTGAATCCAACACAAGAATAGAAAGTTGTCTTACCAGAACTCAATCTTCTAAAAGATTATTTTTGTCCATCAAGAAAAGGTCACTTTTGAAGTGACTTGGCAATCACATGTGAGTACACTAATAGAAAAACAACAATATATGACTAAAAAAACTACTAAAAATTGCATATAAATGACTAATCTTGGTCATGTGACCATTAGTAGTTTATTGTCAGACATTTATAACCCTCATTGATTTAGTCATTAATTTGGTTATTGATTTAATCATTTATTTTAGTCATTGATTTAGTCGTTAATTTAGTCATTTCTTGTTGTTGACCAAGCATTTATTTAGTCATTGATTTGGTCATTGATTTAATCGTTAATTTAGTCATTGATTGTTGTTAATTGGTCATTTATTTAGTCATTAATTGTTATCAATTGGTAGTATATTTAGTCATTTTAATCATTAGTTTGTCATCAATTGGTCATATATTTAGTCATATTAGGGCACAATGGAATCGAACCACCATCCTCCTGCTTATAAAACAGGTGCTCTTCCATTGAGCTAGCACCCTTTAAAGAATCATTTTTAACCAAACAAAAAGCCAACCCTCGCAAATCAATCACTGTGATGCAAATGAATGGTCAGATTTGCTTTAAAATGCACCAATTCTTCAGCAAATGACATCCTAATGTAGTCAGAATCTTCACGGTCTAATCTGATAAATGGAGAAAGTGATCTGCAATACTTAATGTGTTTTTGAATGCTAATATGGAGCGTGATTGGATAAAAAACGAAACAAAGATTTAGCTTCAAAACCTTCAAAAGACGCAGACCCAAGGCCAAAGCTTCCCAATGCCTGATCTAGTGAACTGTGTACCTGATCAAAAAACGTTAAGCTTATTTGGAATCCTTGAGAGTTGTAGAATACTATATTATGGATCTGTTGTGACCATTTCACACATCGCCCCATCGCAAATGGGGACCCCTTCTTTTTGCTTGTCTTTCGCTCGCTTTTGCTTTCGTTTTAGGATTTTGCTAGTTAGTTAGTCGTCTGGATTTAGGGTCAAGCCTTAGGGTTTTAAATGTTGTCTTTTCAGGCCAAAATCCAGTCGTTTTTGAGAGCTTTTGAGCTTCCTTTTCTAGGATGCAAATTTTGAGTGCAATGAGTTCGCCAAAATGGTCTAATTTTCAATTGGAATGTTAATGCAGAGCTTTAATTTGTCTAAGTGTTGAAAGTGAAATGTGAATTTTTGTCTGATTGAATATTTTGACCAAATTTTGACCTTTTTTGATTTTGATCCTGGGCATTGGAATTGATTTGTTTTCGCCTCGTGAAGTGTTAAAATGTGAAAAATCATGTTATTTTGGCCTGTAGGAGCAAAATCGCTCCTGTCCCTCAGTGAAGGACGGGAGCTCATTTTCAAATATCTCATCATCCCTGTAGAGTCCAGACAAATTTCGAATTGGAAGTGATGGAGAATGGCGATATCTTTCCATTGAATATAAATTGAAGATTTTCATGAGCACAGAAATGCCTCCAGGAGGAAAATCGCTCCTGTCCCTCAGTGAAGGACCGGAGCTACAAATTCAATTTCGCCTTGTCCTTGCAAGATTTTGATGACTTAACAATTTGAAAGGGTCCGAAGGAAGATGCTTTGCCAAATGAATATAATTTGAGATGCAAAAACGAAGGAGAATGACCTATATTGACCAAATCGCTCCTGTCCCTCTCCAAGGGACCAGGGCGAAATACCTTATAGCTCCCGTCCCTCTCCAAGGGACCAGAGCGATTTCCTTCATTATGCAAAATCCAGACAAAGGTCAAGGCAAGTTTACGTTCAAAAACAAGGAAAAACATGAGATGAAAGCGTTGAATATAAATTGAAGATTTTGAGACGTTCATAACAGTGCTAAATGCCTAGTTCGCTCCTGTCCCTCAGGAAGGGACCAGAGCGATTTTTGATATAATTGATTTTCTTGCAAAGTTACAAACAATGTCAAGGCATGAACAAATGGAGTGAAGAAAGACGAATCCGTTGAATATAGACTTGGAACCTGACAAAGTGAGATAAAGGCTACAAAAGGAGGATCGCTCCTGTCCCTCTCCAAGGGACCAGGGCGATACAATGGTGATGTTACTTCCTATGCAAGTTCAAAGACGATCTAAGTCAAGACAAGGTGGCGAGGGACATTTCAAGGCATCTTTAGCAAGCACAAACATTCAAAGGTCGTCGCAATGATGAAATTCGCACCCTATAGCCTAGATCGCTCCTGTCCCTCAGGAAGGGACCAGGGCGATGTTAGATGCATTGGCCATTTCATATAAGTTTTTACGTAAGGACAAGATGTTGCAATATTTTAGAGGGTCCATGGTATGATAAAAAGATGATATACAAGGGTTTTGAACGTAAAATGATCATCATTTTGAGCATGGAGACTATATCGCTCCTGTCCCTCTCCAAGGGACCAAGGCGATTTGCTTTGGATCCCTCGTTTTGCTTCAAGTTCAAGCTAAGTCAAGACGTCATAAGATAGCATATGGTCCAAAGCATCGTTTGAAGATAATTCGCAAAGAGTGTTGAGCGTCCAAACATCGCCAAACAATGTAAAAGCCTCACATCGCTCCTGTCCTTTGGACAAGGACCAAGGCGATCTTATCAAAACACTCACGTTCCTTCAAGATCAAAGCAAAGCGAGGTTAGGAAGGTGAAGGACGACGTTTGAAGGACATCACAACGAGGATCAAGGTTTAAAGTTGACAAGGTCAAGGAGAAAACATGGATCGCTCCTGTCCCTCTCCAAGGGACAAGGGCGATGATCCCTTTAATACGCCCAAAACTTCATGCGAGCAAATGGAATAAGCGCAAAAGACACGAACAAAGGATGTTATTCGCCAACAATAAAAGATCGAAGTTAAAAGATGCAAGATGGACGTGGAAACAAGAGGATCGCTCCTGTCCTTTGGACAAGGACCAGGGCGATGTACACTCAAAAGGCACTTAAGCACACATACAAGATGATCAAATGCGAAGAACCTATCAAGATGATCGATTTTCAACGTGGAGATGAAGAAGTTGGACGTAAGAAATGCAAAAAATCGAGACCAAAATAATGGATCGCTCCTGTCCCTCTCCAAGGGACCAGAGCGATGAGGTACGTCCCTTTGTCTTCCAATTTTGGCGCCAAATAAACAAATTTAAATTTCCTTAAATGCTAAATCGATTAAAAAATTGAAAATCCATTTTTATTTAGCATTTAATATGGCGTTAACTTTTATTAATTATTTTTTGCCTTTATTTAAAAATCGAAATTCACATTTAAAAAACGCAAGGCATTAATAATTAATTAATTAATTAATAAAAATCGATTTGGAGCGCTCAATTAGGCAAGTCGGCCTTGTTATTTTATTGCAAATCATTTAAAATCATTTTTAAAAATGGTTTTATTTATCAAGTCGGCCTAGGGGATGAAAAGGTGTGAGCGCTATATATAAGGGGAGTGGAAATTTTCATTTTCACATAATCATTTTTACCTTTCTTCATGTGAATTGAGGAGAGGCGAATATAGTGCGAAGTGTGTTCAAAGGTGGTGCGAATTCAAACCAAGGGTGGCGCTTAGTTATCAAAGTTTGGAGTGCGAATTGCGTTGAAGACCAAAGGTGGTGCGAATTTCATTCATCCAAAGGGTGGCGCTTTATACATCAAGGGTGGTGTGAATTTGAAGACCACACCAAATGCGAACTTGAGGATACATTAAGGCGAATTTGCTAAAGACTTGGAGGATTTGTTTGAGCGATTTGTCAAGGGCAAATTTGAAGATCATTTAAGACAACGTCTAAGGCGATACTTGAAGATCACGTTCACTCCAAAGGTGGCAAAGTCAATTTTGAGGAGATCATATTGAAGATTATTTTATACCTCAATTTTGCTTAGGCGAATTTTGTTCTTTTTGCATTCTAGAGTTAGCTCTCTATCGAGGTATGGCGATTTTAATTATTATTGCTTTATTCATTCATTGTCGTATTTCAAATTTTGAAATTTTGAATTTTGAATCTCTTAGCTCAATCATCGTTTATTTTAGGAAATGATAACTCTAGAGACTTATCATGATGTTTCCTAAAAAATTTATCTCTCTTATCTACGCTATTTATTGCAAAATCTAGTTCTTATAATGAAATGTTGTGTAGGTATGGCGACCCCAAAGGCGGGAGCATCCACCAGCCGCTCAGCTCTCATGAAAGAAGATCAGAAGACCGAAGAAGTGGAGACCAAGATCGTGTCTAAGTGGAGCAACATTGGAGATACAAACCTGGGGAACTTTAGCACGAAGAAGTTTCGAGAGGTCCCTTACATCGGCAAGCCATCACCTGTCGCCCAGAGAATAATAGAGAGTGGCATCATCAAGGCGGCCGGTTTTCCTCCAGCTATTCAGTGCCACGAGTTGATGATCGAGTGTGCCCGTCACTACAATCCACAGTCCAGGACAATTGTGTCCAATGAGGGAAACACTTTGGCGTACCTTTCAGAGGAGGCCATAAGTGAAGCTTTCCATCTTCCAGAGCACAGGGACATGATATACAAGAGCATTGAAGGAGCCAGATCAATGTACGATGATGATCCAGATGCTTGCCTAAGCATAATTAACAAGAACTGGCTACTCAAGAGTCGTCCCCGTCTAAGCAAGGTACCGAACACACCGCATCGGATTGATTTCCAGGAGGAGTACAGAGATTTGATTACCATGCTCAACAGAGTTACAGGAGCACCTCATGCCTTCTATTTTGAGAAGTGGATGTTTTACTTCATCCAGGTGATTGTTCAAGGAAAGGGTACAATACATTGGGCTAGGATAATTAGCCATTGCTTAGACGTACAGTTGAGAAGACTTAGGGCTACTAAGTCCTTCCACATGAGTTCATACGTCATCTATGCCTTAATCAGGAGCGTTGAGTACGCAGGACTACCTCACAGAGGAGTGATTGGAAGAGGACCCGGCGAGGTCAGAGCTTGTGAATCCTATACCTACTTGCATCATCCGCCAGGGAAGAACTACAAGTTAGTCAATGATACTTTCACGATGAACATCACAAGGACATTGCAAGGTGGAATTCACAACAGATTATCTCAAGATGCCCAGGAGTTCATCAAGAGGTACGGTGCTTGGTTCATTCAGTTTCCCAAGTTCACTTACATTAGAGTGCATGGATGTCCTTTACCTCCATACATGTTGCCGAGGTACCCGACAGACAGAATCGTGTTACTTGAAGTAACAAGGCAGTTGGCAGCATATGTGAAGGCGTTCAGACACAGACACCAGAATGGAGTTCAGGTACCTATTATTCTGGGTAATTCAGTTGAGGTATGTCCTAATGTCTTAGCCATGGATGACGCAGAGAAGGAGTTAGCCTTGTATTCTTTTTCATCTTTTGCTTGGAGAAATAGTTTTGATCCACATGGACATTTAGAGGAGACAGTCGGTAGAAGATTTAAACATGAGCACCAAATTGAAGATTTTATGATGAATCTCCTAGATGATCTCGAAGTGAAACGAAAGATACATTCTAGATTGCCTTTGGATTTCATCAGGAAATGCAGGATTTACAGAGTGGCCGACCAAGCTCAGGACAATGGCAGGCACATCCAGTCTTCCTATGATAGAGAAAGCAAAACAATAAGGTTGGATTGGAATGAGCCCGAGGCCGTGGATTTAGATGGTTTGATGACACCAGTCTTGTCTTGTACTCGCAGGTGGGTAGACGTTCAGCATCAGAAGTTGAGAGAACAAGGCATAGCTATGTCTTTTACTTTGGAAGAAAAGCCAGCCAAAGGTGGAGCAAGTGTTAGTGAAGGCAATCCTAATCCTAGGAATTCGGGTGAAGGTAACCTTCGATGTGCCAGTGAGGGCAATCTCCATCCGAGAGGTTCGAAAAGAAAAGAAAGATCAGAAAAGAGAGAGCCTTCCAAGAAAAAGCAAGGTGCCAACAAAGATCAAGCACCAGGTACTTCTTCTAGACCAGAGAATAGAACAATTCGAGTAGAAGAGTCCATGGAGTCGATGGTACAGAATGACAGGCAGGAGGAAGGACAGGCACAGCATGTTTCGTCAGATGGATCTCTCCAAGATTATGAGTTAGAAGAGGATAATGAAGTAACATCTCCTCCCAGACAAGAAGAAATAGTACATAAAGAAATTCAAGTTCAAGAGACAAGATCGAATATCCCAGATTGGTTGAAGGAAAGATTGACTAAGGTGATCGTAATTGAGGACGAGGACAGTGCAATTGATTTAGAGAGCCTTATTGGGCGTTCACACGTGATAACAGAAAAGAAGAAGGCTACAAAGATGTCCAAGATGATTCAAGATGAGACTGGATCTAGAAAACTGCAGATAGCTACACCGGCAGCAGATAAATACGAGGGTGAGATCCTAGCAGAGGATTATGATATACAAACTATTGAGTTAGGACCATCCACAGCAGAGCAGACTTTAGAGGATGCCACCGACACATTTGAGGCATTGAAGGACAAGCTTAGAGAAGAAGTGGAAAAGAATAGAAAGCTTGAGAGAGAGGTCGGTGCATGGAGGACATATTTCAGTCACATCAATGAACCTTTGGGACGTCAGGATCCAGTTAGGTCACCAGTGCAGGCATTGCCCCTTCAATCGATCAATGAAGCAGAAAGATTCAGGAACCTGGTCCAGCGTACATGTAGTTGGATGGATAGATCTCATACAGTGGCCATAGAATTTGTTACAAGGATGTCGAAGATCATTCATCAGGCTATCCAAGTTCTTGAAATAATCCACAGATTGATGGCAACAGTAGCTGCATTTGCCCATACCAAGGACGTTGTCATCCCTGTCTTGAAAGTAATAAGACACACATCCAGAAGAATTTTAGCGCAGGAGAGGATCTTAGAAGGTGATTCTCATAGTTTGTTTCAGTGGTCAACCTTACTCCATATAAGGAGTGTTCTCTTCGAGGACATCAGTGTTAGATGTGGTCAAGTTGAGGAGGTGATCAATCCGATCCAGGACAGAGTATTTGAGGTACTTCGTAACATTCTTGGCAGAAGGATCGAGGTCGAGACAGATGTAGATATACAAGGAATTGAGGATAGAATCAAGATCATCTTTCGCAAGGACGCAGATGTTACAGATGAGCAGTATGATCAGATGTATGCCACCATGCTCCTGATTGATAGAACGAAAGAACTTGAACCTACTTGGGACGCAGCTCTTCTAGATGCATTCGATCAGGTCATCCACTTAGAAGAGAGTATCAAGAATCTTCCCGAGATTCCAATCACAGAAATCGAAGGAATCGTGACAAAATTCATTGCATATGCTAAGAAAGAGAATTGGAAAGGGAATAAGATTCTAGATGAAAGGTTGTTACAGATGACATGACATCTTATTTCTCATTGGTTGATACCTCCTAGATTTTTGTGCCGAATTTAATATTTGGCTATGTATTTAATATTGTTCAGTAAAGAGGAGGTCATTTGTAACAAACCCTAATTAGGGTTTAGGTGTCATGATCTTGTCCGTTGATTTATTTTCAATCTGGACCTTTCATTGTAACTGGGGATGCTATTTATACCCCCATTTTTCATTTCATTTGGTAATAGTTAATAGTCGAATAGTCAGATAAGAGTGAAATAGAGAGATTAGAGTTGTAAGCAATTTTATTTTGTAGCAAGATTGAGTCTTGAAGAGAGAAATTCAAGCAATTGTTGTATATGATGACTTGGAAATCAATAAAATATTGAAGTTATGGTGTTTTGTTGCAAATTTCTTAAGTTATCTTCATGGTTGTTGGATGTACTTGAATCACGCTCAATCAAAGTAGTTTGTTAATTTGAAAGACTAAGTGTGAGATTTGATATTTGGTAGGATTCGCTATCCAAACCACTAGCTTCTTGCTGATTGTAGGAACGCCTTACGTGGTCGACTGGAGAACATTTTGAGTCCTTAACCTTCAAGCATTTTCGTATCTAGGATATGTACCTTCGTAGTAGTGTCCTTGGTCTTTGATGCATTGAACATCATTATTACCTTAGAAGATCGCACTAATTTCAATTGAGTTGTTATCTTATGGCAAAATTGAAGTTGGTTGAGTCTTGCCAAATCTCGTCCATGCTAAGTCATTCATAGGGTTAGGCTAGATTAGACTTCCTTAAACCCTATCCTTTTGCTATTTCTTGAAAGTTCCTTTTTAGTTTAGTAGAATCTTCGAGCCTTTGGAATCCGTAAGACGCCTTGGAGGAAACAGCAAATCACATCATACCACTAAAAAGCTTGTCCACACGTGGAGACCCCACTAAAAGAACCTTGGAGTCCATCTAACTGATCCTTTTTGCAGATCTTCAGCAGTTAGAGACTATTTTCTCAAGAGAGGATAAGATGCCTATTGGTATTTTATTCTGTGTATGATTGTGTATAAAATACACGTCAACAGGATCCCATACTAATAAGAAAGGGGAAGATCTCTGAAGATCAATCCTTGAAACCTTGGGTAAAAGAGCTCTCTGCTAATAAATGCTCAAGTGGCTTATGAAAAATCTGCAAACAAGGGACCTGCCAAACATGAAACAATAAAGTAGGCATTGAGATTGCCCTCCTTTGAGATGAAAATCACCAAAACAAGCTGATACCAATGGGGCCTTAAACCTTCTTCAAAATGTTGATGAAGCTATAGCAATTCAGTTATGATACACCATGAAATTATCAAACTATCAGTTGATTGTACATGCTAAGAGTTCAATAGAAAAGAAGGGTGCACTCAATTGAACAATGGGTATGTGCACCCTTATCTATTAACAGCTCTAAAAAACAATAGAAGAATACGATTAGATAAGTAGATATGAAGAGTAGGTGGATGTTATGAGTCATATTAGAATACTACAATCTGTTAGAGTTAAGCTTGATTTTCGAGCAACCTTATTAAATGTACATGAGAAACGTGGGTATGCACATAAATGTGACTGCACACAATGAACCAAGTTAACCATACCTACCACCAAAGCACATTAATAATTTTAAACCTACACATCTGAACACAAATTATAAAAATAACTTATTTTTTTGCATGCAATTTCCTTTTCAATGGACTTTAAAGTGCAGTGCACAGGTAAGTTGTTTGTCAGCAGAGTTTGCTACTAGGCTGTTTGTTAGCAGAGTTTGCTACTGCTGTTTTTTCGACAATTTTTATTTTGGCAAAGTTCTTAGCTATTATAAAAGTTTATATAAAAGGCTGTGTTCAATTGCTTTTAGTAGTAAATTCATAGAACTAACCTCTCAAAGTAGTGCAGTTCCATCGTAGTCTAGTATTGGCAAGGTGGAAATCACAACCTGTATGTTTCCTGCAAAACGTGAAAAGCATAAGTTATTAAGTTCAGATACTTGAAAGTTGAAAACCCAGAAAGTGAAAACTTATGTAATAGTTGTGTAGTTCTATGAATTTGTATTTCAAGCTTGGGGAAGCATGTTGAAGTTATTTTCACATACTACACATGTATTCTTTGTGTATTCTTTATTCTATGTCTTTATTATGATACCACAACTGCTTCCTTATTTAAACAAAAGTTTGTTTAATCTTAAAGAAATGAATATGAACTGTATGCGAGGGCATCTATTGTTTTCTTTACTATATTTCTAAGAAATATTTTTAGTAGTGTTGCTTTGGAGGGGTCCTCATTTTATAGGTTCATTTGAAAATAGGTTAGATTTGCTTTGGTCTTTTTATAATATTCAGATTTTGGGTGAGAATATACTATATAGACAGTGTATTAAGAGTTAGAGACCATTTCATTCTTGGATGCTTTTAAACAAGTTTTATGGGTGTTGAGAATGAATTTCCACTTTACTGTAGCTTTGGAGTAAAGAACTCCTATATCAAATTAGGCTTTGTGCCAAGGGGTTTGCTAGAAATAGATATTAGCATGCAAGGATGAGAGAGCAGAAATATTTTACATATCATGCGACTATAGAGCCATTACTACTAGTTTAAATTCTCCCTCACAACTTCAAACTTTTTAATGTTAGTAGGACAGGATTTAATTCAACTTTGATACCTGTTATTATTGACTGTCTTCCATCTACCTGCATGCCCACATCGAAAAGCATCAACAAGGGTGATTTTATGCATAAAATCTTACTCGAGCATGAATGTAGCAATAATTATTAACCATGCTACTGGGAAAGGAGTATGTCCATAAAATCTTACTCAAGCATGAATGTGGAAATAATTATTAACCATACTACTGGGAAAGGAGTATGTCCATCACAAAACTACTGGCAGTCATGGTGGTGCTACATTTCATTTCATTCCCCCCCTTGAGAGTTCAATTTGTTAATGTATAGCTTCAACAGCCATCTCCCTAAGCTTTCCTACTCAAAGTTTAGTGATTGGAGAACCAACATTACTGGCAAGGAGATGTTAATGAACTGAGTAGATTCTTTCTTCAATAGAGATTAACAGGAACATAAAATTAAAATTTTGGAGCACAACTATGGGAACCTACAAGCAGTGACTTTGGCACCAACATTTTCTTTGAATTAACTAGTCTAAAAGTGGATAATAAATTATACAGCAATATATAATTGCATAAAATAGTTAAGCTATGGCTTAGGTAAACCTTAGTTTGGCACCCATAAAGCAGATGTCTTGCTTACAAGCCACTGTAAATATGACTAATTCTAAGGGGAGTTTAGGCCTAAGGCCTAAAAGTCTAGGTTATCTAGATATACAGTGTGCAACAGATGGGGAGAAAGTCTCATAAAAATACACATCAATATAGCCAAATAGTCGTTTTATGAGAAAATGAACAAATAATCATGTTTCAGCTTTTAGAGATAGCACAAGAGAGACATTTATAAAGCATGCATTGTATCAGAAAACACTGAACATGACTTTAAAGTTAAGGTGAAGGGAGCAGTTAAGTTCAAGACCTTAAGGACTAGCTCATCCAGATATGCAGTGTGAAAACTAGGTGGGGATTAAGACTCATAAGAACACACATATGAATTTAGCCAAATATACAATTAAGTTCAAGACTTTAAAGATGCTTAAATAGATATGCAGTTCAAGACTTTAAAGGCTAGATGGGGAGCACGACTCGTAAAAACACACCTATGAAATTATGAATATAAGAAAGCGGGCTATTTTTACATTCAATATACCTTTGAAGTCCTTTGAGCTGTCCTAAATTTACATAATTGTCATTTTGCCAAGGTCACCTGGAAACGGGGAGACTTGGAGACCTTGGAGACTGGTACTGGTACTGGCACAGCTAAATTTTATAAATAGGAGATGGGGGTACTCGGAGAAGCAAATTTTTTTTTTAATATAATGTAACATAGAACTTTGAAAGCAAGAGTAAAGTCAAATCTGAAATCACTAATCGGTAATCAGCAATCACAAATGCCATTGTATCATATATATTATAGAGTCAAAGAGTTCAAAACTCTCACTACATATCTGATATCTCACATAGATTATCATTAGATTCATTACATATTGATAATGTCATATTGAAATTCAAAAATATTGATAGTTTGATGCTGATATGTAAACAAAAAACAAAAATCAGAAATCTATCCCTGCATTTTTTGCGTTCACACTTCACGGCTATCCTTGCGTTTTTCGCGTCCACACTTCATGGCTTTCCCTGCATTTTCAACTTCGGCTTTCCTATGTTTTTAACTTTTTGCATTCACAGCTTCAAAAAGGGTCAAAATAATACGTATGGTTAACATTTTGGGGGTCAAAAAATACTTTAAGACCCGACTATTTTCGAGAGACGTGCAGGAGACTCCGCGAGACGCAAGGACACGTCGAGAGACGTCGGCATTTTTTGGCGGAGACTTTGGATACGGCAGGAGACATAGGGCTCCAGACTCCTGCGAATCCAGCAGTCTCTGGAGATGGTGCCAGCACCAGAGACGCGTCTCCGTCTCCGAGACGGGTCTCAGGGGGTCGGAGACGCGTCTCCCGGTTTCCTTGCATTTTGCAATGGAGTATGAACATTTGGCATTTCTAATGTGTAGTGCTTGATTTCCCAATCCCATCTCTGCCTTACACCATTTATAGTGTCTTAGATTTTCTTCAACATGGGTTTCATTGGCTAAGCTAGTGAGTTAGTGGTTCCCTTATGTTTTTCCTTAATTTAACTCTATATATTCTTTTCTCATCTGGATCAATACTGTCCTCAATGAGTTTTAGATTGTGCAAGTTTATTTCCTTATTCTATGTGGTATTTGATCGTTTGAAGGTTATGCTTTACAGTTGTACTATAGTTAGCATGTTTAGTGAATATGTTGATGTTTTGCAGTATGCTTCTACTTTTGAATCTGTACATTAACAATGTGCATGCTATTTACCTTTTTTATGCAGTTTGCTAGACAATCTTCTTTCAAGTGCTCTTCACATTGCTTTCTTTCTGTACAATCCTGTCAAGTCAATTTCCTGGTATACTTCATGGATAATTTATGTAATGCTATTGGTGTTTTTCTTATGCTTAAGTGATGTATAAGTTCTGATAAACTAGATTAGAATAGCCTACCAAAGTGTCATATTCTTACCATTTGTATATATATTATTATTAACTCATAAATTGACCATTTATTTTATTAGGAGAGAACTGTAAGAATATTTTCACTGATTTAAAGAAAAGTGCAGCCATTCCATTACCTGAGAGTTGATCCTTGAGTCCTCAACTGAGACAAAACTTATTCATCGCAGAGCTTAGTACTTTAGTTCAATTATACTATGCATTTCAGAGCATGTAATTACACTGGAATTGCAATTCCCTTTTAAAGGCTTACCAATTCTTCATTTTATTGCTTTTAAACAAAATGACACAAGTCTAGATTTTAGACAACATGCCACTAGAGTCTAGTGATCATTTAGATCCAGTTGAATAGAATTTTTGGTCATATATGTTGAATACAAGATCTTATTTTATGTAAGATTTTTTCTGATAAAAGAATGAAACATTGAGTATAATATCAGAAAAGGCTCTTAGTAATTCAAATATATTAGATGGACAATGTAAAACTTTTTATAAAAGTTTCCTGTTTACTGTCAGGAGACAAGAAGTCCAGACGAAGGGGGGCTTATGACAAATTCTTTACAGAGGCTTTAGATAGATGACCTGGCAATGGTTTTGAAAAAAAGAAAACTGGTTCATGAATCTATCTCAGATGAAATGCAAAAGACTAAAACATCTATAGAAAGTGATGATGACCTGATGGATTTGGCAGGATTCTTGGCCCAAAAACAACTGGAACAAATCTCATCTTTCCCAAGCTCTAGTCATCAAAAAAGTAAGCACTTCAGACGTTTACAGAAAAATCCAACACGACACAAACTGAATCATGTTCTGAGACATAAGAAGGAACAGTTGAGCGAACAAGTTCAGCTTCTTCCACCAAATTTTCCTTTTAAAGAAGGTTTAGTTAGAAGACAAGATGTTCTTAGAAACAGCCCTGATCAAGTTGCATCAGAGAAGGGCCATCTGTATTTAGTAGTGGAACAACGACAAGAACAATTTGTTCGAGTCAATGACTCTCTTGTGCCAGAAGAACTGAATGTTTCAAGACAAGTTAAAAAAGAAAGTATAATTATTGCTAAAAGGGATGGAACAATTTTAGTTTCAAAAGCTAATTCCAAACATAAAGGAAAGGCTCGTGAAAAGAAATTGTGCCAAGAAGGCAAATTTTATGCTTCTGTTATGATGGTGCAAAAAAGTTGTAAAGGATACTCAACCTCACAAAGGAAAAATTCAGGTGCTTGTGACTTGAATAAAACAAGTGCGTCTCCAAAGCATGGCAATGGAAGCATTCCTTCTTAGGCTATCCTAGAGTATAATCATCTGTATATATCAGTAGAAAGCAGACATCAACAGATCAATCAATTTCTGGACTCTAACATGCAAGAGAAATTAGAGAAGTCAATAATGTCAAAACAGACTAAGGGAAAGAGGATAGGCCATAGAAGCAAGCGTACAAGCTTTGTAACAAGGGAGGAAACAACAAAAATATTAGTGCTTCTACGAGGTTAAAATCTACTACTCAGAAGTCCTTAAAGAAACTGAAATTATATTCAAACCATGACTTAACATGAGAATAGAACACTTCTACATATATTACAACTGCAGAAGCTCCTAGTGATGATCCCATGCATTTAGAATCAGAAGGAGCATGCTAACAGAGAGACCAAGTTGAAAATTCTCTTTTGTCACAGGGATTGATTGTGTCAGAACAAGCAACAGAAGTAAGTAACAATCCTACAAGGAATGAGGCTTTTCCTGATTCAAATGATAGTTTTGATGATAGGAAATGACTCACTGCAAAAAATTCAGGTCACAGAAGAAAGAATGTGAAATTCCTTTCAATGACGGGAACAGAGAAAAAAGGATCATCTGCTTCTCAGTGCAAACCAATTGCTGCTTCTACATCATGTTATTGGATTTCTTCAGGTTCAAAATATCTATCAGGCACAATGCCGACAATTGATAAAGAAAGCATTGTTCTCAGAAGTCATCCTACCAGCTCAACTGCAATAAAACAAGGCAAAGGATCACCTACTTCTAAAATGAAAAATTCAGGCACCAATATGCCCATTGATGGAAGAAACTTGTCTCCAAATCAAGATGTAAGAACGCAGGTTTCCCTTAACCACAACCTTGTTGGAGTTGCTTCAAAGGATGCTCAAACAGATCTAATAGCAGGGGAAGGTCAACAGATGAATCCAAATGAAGTTTGTTTAACACAAGAGAATACTGATATGGCTGGAGGAGATGATGGAACATGTTCCAAGATAGGAGATGGGGTTATTTTGAATTCAAGAGATTGTTTGGGTATTCCCATAAAGATGGGTGAGAATAAATCAGGTCAGAAATGCAAGGCAATAAGTAAACCAAATGATGAAGGATCTTCTAGGTCTCAAAGAAAAAAATCAATCGGGAAAATTTCTATTAAAGAGCGTAAGGCTCTCGCAAAATCTGAAGGTAGGCACATGTCAATAACTGAGGAAATTAATGCTTCTTTGAATGCTGCATTTTCCAATGGGAATGCCAGAAAGCCACAATTTGCAGGTACAGTTATCAGAGGCAATGGTCATTGCTCTGAGAGAACTCTTAATTCAGGAACTTGCAAATTGGTATCTCCAGAAGCTGCAAAGGCAGTTAACAGTGAAGATTTTTACTCCACAACAAACATTAATACAGCCTACTGTAGCTCCCACTTCAGAAGGTAGGGAGCTGTTGATTATAAATGATGATTCTGTACAGCTGACTCTGAGTTCAGAAGGAATTTTTGTTGATTCAAGTAAGATGAGTTGTAAGACCTTTGAGTCAAAAAACTTAAAAAAGAACGAAGACAACTTGAATACAAGATCTCTTGGATTAAAAATCAGTGAGTATTCATGAATCAGAAGAAGAACCATGGCATTCAAGTGTGGATAGCCCTGTACAATCCATAGGCCGAAAGTCCTTGATTAGAAATACAGATGCAAGACTGGTGGTAAAGTGTAATACTCTACCCTTGTTTCTACCAAAAAAATAAAAAGTCTTAACCCTGAGTTATTTGTCAAACAGTGTGAAGATCTAAGAATGTGACAAGTTTCAGATCTCTTCTCTGAGTTAGATTTTTCTCTTAACAAACGGTTGGCATGCATTGACTCTAAAACGTCAAACTAAGTTAACTAAGTTCCTTTCCAGTTTGGAGATTCATAGGTTTTCTCGCAAGGTTTTAATGTTCAGATTTGCCATAGTTTCAAATCAAATGCATTTCATAAATTATGGCATCATAATACTGAAATATACCATTGACCATCAGATTTATGATAATATCATGGAATATTCAGGAAAGAAAAAAATATTCAAGAACTGAAACACCAATGCTAACCTTGATGCAAGCTTCCAAATCTGAAAATGACTTTAAAGAAATGCTTCGAATTACACAAGGAGGTTTGTAATTAAGAAGCTTCCCAAACTCACACAGCACTTCTAATGTGCTTTGAATCAATTATTATTTGAACCAGATTGCCGGCATGCCCAAGTTCATTACTAGGTTAAACTCCAACTAGATGTAATATGCACAAAATACAACTTCGAGGGTTTTTTGCCAGTTCTGAAAAGTTGTGACAGCATCTAACCTTCAATATAGCAGCAATATACAAACAGTCCACTGAGCTTATATGTCACAGCAATACCAAGGAACATTCACCAGCAGCTAATAAATAGAACAGTATAGCAAAAAGGGAATTCAGAAGTACTCTACACCAGCAAAGGAAATTAATCACTGCTCAAAGAACCCAAATACTGTAGCTGTGACACTATTCACGACCACTGTAGCGTTCAACAAGAACTCACAACCTCCCAGCAAGCTCTGTGACCTCCCTCACAACTCCCATGGCATTTAGATTCAAACAAACTCCACAATGGTTAGCAGATTCGACAGCCACGGTAGCAGATTGATGAAAATTTGCAGGGGATGCTTGTTTCTATATTTCTATTCCACACTTCCACAACAAATCTTCTCACGCCTTGAAGATTAGGATCGAAGCGCTGTTATCATGGATGGTTCAGGTTTCTGTCCAAACCATCAAACGCCCTCTAGGGAAGACGTCCTAGGGTTGGAAGGGAGCAATCAATACTCGGAGAAAAGTTTCAGAAAAGAAATAACATGAACGAATAATGCTTCTCTCAACTCCCGATTCATCTTATATTTTGCCTTTCGCTTTCATCGACCTCCAAACATATGAATGTATATTTACTTTTATTTTCCCACTCAAATCGATGCTTATATTTTTATTTTAAATATTTGCTCACCTTCACATATAATACATTAATAGGCACTTCAATTTAATGTGGGGTAAATATTAATGGGCCCACTTTCCACCCTTTTAAAAATATTATTTCTCTTCTTGGAAGGGCGTCCATGTGATAGGGAATTTAATAATAAAATAATAATATTCTATTATTATTTTATTTTCCTCTATTTATTTCCATATCTTTCAATTATAATATTAAAATAATATTATTTTATTACTTTCTAAAATTAGAAAGTCAACTTCTCCACTAGGATTTTTCCTTTGCAACTTGAGCCAAAATCACTTCCTAACTGACAAGTTGGCTTATGGGAATGACATATAAGCCAACACCACCATAGAAAATGCCTATGTCGAAAATGGGGACATTACATAAAAAATCAGGTTACGAGAAAATGAGGAGGCTTAGATTTGTTTGAACATGCAAAGATGTTTTATGACTATAACTCGTGAGATATTTGTAGAATATATAGATAAGTTTTACTTTTCTTAGAGATAGAAATCAAAAGAATTGTATAAGACCCAATACATTTCAATTTCAGGATATTCTTGAACATGATAACAGTTTGGTGCAAGGTGGAAAACTTTAGGCGTCTACATTGGATATGCACAAAGTGGATTTGTTGAAAAGGCTTTAGAAACTTTCAAGCAAATGCACTTGGCAATTGTCAAGCTAAATTTGACAACATTCGCTAGCATCCCCCTTGTTTGTGCCAAATTGGGAGCTTTAAAACGGGGTATGGACATCCATCAAAGCATAAAGGATAGAGGCTTTTTGTCAAATGTTGTAGACCTTGCAATTGCCTTGGCAAACATGTATGCGAAATGTGGAAGCAAAAAAGGCACAACAGTATCATTGAAAGAAATATGGTCTCAAGAATTGCAATTATTGTAGGATATGCACAAAATAGACTTTTTGAAAAAGCTTTAGAGACTTCCAAGAAAATGCAATTGAGAGGTGTAAAGCCAGATTCTACAACCTTTGCCAGCATTCTCCCTACCAATTATAAAATAAGAGCTTTAAAATGGGGTATGGATATCCATTAAAGCAATATGGAAGGTGGATTTTTGTCAAGTATAATTGGAAATGCTCTGGTATACATGTATGCAAAATATGGAAGCATAGACAAGGCATGTGGATTGTTTGAATGCCTCAAAGAGATATCATCCCTCAGAATGCAATGATGCAAGATATGTAGATAATGGATTTGTTGGAAAGGCTTTAGAAACTTTCAAGCAAACACAATTGGCAAGTGTAAAGACATGTCCTTTGGCAACATCCTCCATACCTGTGCCAAAATTGGAGCTTTGGAATAGGGTATTTACATCCATCGAGGCATAATACTAAGATGGTTTATTTCAGATATTATAGTTGGAAATGCTCTAGTAGACATGCATGCAAAAAGTGGAGTCATGGACAAAGCACCTGAATTGTTTCACAGAATGCCTCAAAGAGATGTCATCTTATGGAATGTAATGATTGCAAGATATGCACAAAATTGATTTTGTAACTAAGCACTCAAAATAGTTGAATTAATGATGCACTCTAAAACATATCCTAACATTGTAAGCTTTGTTAGTATTCTAGGTGCATGCAACAATACAGGTTTATTAGTGGATGGGGGTTGTAAATACTTCAACCACATTGGTGACCTTATTATATTAGACCCATAGGTGATCATTATGTGGACATGTTGACCTTCATGTATGCACTAGTTATCTTGAGGACACCCTAAATTTTATGTATCAATCACACTTTAGTGTGCAATGCGTACGTTGATGGTGATTGCATTCATTGATCCCATCATATTTTAACATACAATGGAGCATGACCTATGTCTCCATTGATAGGTTGCAACTTCAGATCACCTTCAGATTGATACTTGATTTTTTGCAAGCACAAATGCCACATACAAATGTAGTACTTAATTGTTGATATTTTGCATAAATGTGAGTATTATCATCATTGCAAATAGAAGAAGTTGCATGCTACAAAGGAAGACATGATAAAGCATTAAAAAAGCAGATACAAAGACTTGTGAATTTTGGGTGTCAGGGCGAAAGTGTAGGTATTCTAATGCCTCCACTTGCAAAGAGAAATATAGCTTATACAAGTCACTCTGAAAAATCCCCCAATCTAGTGCTCAAACCACATAGAATTTGTTTAGACCTACAAAAAATGATAGTGGTTGTTTAGGTTTAGATTGTAAAAATTGAGCGAAAATGATTGAGAAAGGTTGGGTTTTCCTTCCAACCTTCTCACTCCTACTAGGAATATCATCCTGGAAGATCTGTTTACCAACGTTGAAAGAAACTTGGTCTCCTCCAAATTCTATGATCACATGTTATGTGAAAAAGAAATATCCCTATCATCTGCCTCCTCTTTTGTCATTTTCTTGGGGCGTCCCACTACAAAATCGTCTCTGCAAAAACTATGGGACACACAACGAAAAGCAAATATAAGAAGAGCTATCTACTGAACAAAGAAAGAAAGAAAAGTATTTCCTTGCAAACGAAAGAAAATGATGAGGAAGACCTCATAAAAAACGCTCCATGCCTTCCACTAAACCCCTCTGCATCCTCCATCTACCACCTCTACCTATGAAGCAAGTCAAGAAACATAATGGAGTAAACAAATAGCTGGGGTTCGAAGGTGTAGTGAAAAAAGAACCTATCTTCTCAGTGTGCACGCAATACAACCGACCACTCCTACAAATAATTTGCCAATTCCAAATATTTTTTAAATTACCCACTTCATTTGTGGTCATCTTAATATCATATTGTATATATGAGGACTCATTTATTTATTCATTTTTGTTTGTGGGTTAACCAAATGCATACCTTATATTTTACCATTTTTCCTGTCTCCTCTCTTCTTCGCTCGCTACCGGTTCTTCCGCCTTTCACAAAAGAAGAAAAACCCTAACCTGAGATCTAGTTTATAAAGTTAGGGTTTTAATGTAAATGGGTACTTAGTGCTCAAAAGTGATAATGAAAATTATTATTAATTTTTCTTTGGTCTTACTAAATGTTGCAATCTCAAGTTACAACTACTAGAAACAGTGTGTTTGGGACCTAATCAAGGGGGAGCTTGTTAATTTTTTTTGGAAAATTAGCAGTCATTTTTAGAGCAAGGTTTTATCAAAGAATAAAAAGACAAAGCATATTGTATAAATTTATAAATATATAATGGAGAATGCATATGGAAAATGTTACTTTCAATTATTTCATTAAAATAAAGTAATTTGCTAAGTTTATGATAAAATTACAGGTTGTGTGAAATGGAACAAATTAAGGGTTCTTATTTGAAATCCAAAGTCAAGGTTCAAGACCAATTGACAACCTAGAAGTGATGTGAGAGCATCTGGGAGGGGACATTTATTATCCTGCAAGTCTGATAAATTTACAAATTATTGAAAACTAAACACCAATTTTAGGCATAAGTCAATGGGAATTATTTAAAATCCCTCAAGTTCTTAGAACATTGAGTTGATTAGGTTTCTTGTAGAAAGAAAGCATAGTGGAAACTTGGAAAGCATTTTATTTTCCTACTTACTCCATTGACATTGGAATTTGGAGAGTTTCATAAGATATTTACAAAAGATGATAAAAATGTTGTAGCAAGAAATGGATCGAAGAAAGAGAAAATTGGTCATTTATTTAGTCATTTATTCAGTCATGTTTTAGTCATTTATAGTTGTGTTGCAAAAAACTAGTCATGGACGATCAAATTAATCATTTATTTAGTCATTCATAGTTGTGAATTGCAATGGATGATCAAATTAGTCATTTATAGCCATGTTGCAAAAATTTAGTAGAATTTAGTCATTTTTAATTGTCATGACTAAAAATTTTAGTCACATAGTCATTTATTTGCCAAATTCTACTAGTGGTGGTTCTATGCCTAAAAAGGTCCCTTACCCATAGGTATATCAAGTGGGCCTTCAAAAATGACTTAATCTCAACTATAGGAGTTAGTTTGACACCCCAAAAACCCACCTAAAGTTTACCTACGGGTCAAACTTGATTTGACCATACCAAGGGCTCCCTAACCAAGTTGCCTTTTGGGAAAAACTAAATGAGGTTTGAAAAATGCATAGGTTTTCACATTTCCCTCTCAAGGACATGTCACATGCCAGCTCACAACACTTTGCAAGTGTCAAGTGACACCATAAAATGCAACACATCAACATATACCTGGACATGCCTTTTCAAGGTGAAATAAATTAAAATTAAACAAATTGAACATGCGCACATGCATTCACTTATATGAAAATAAACACATTACAAACGAGGTATTGTCTCTCCAAATAGACAAACCTTGTCTTCACAATCGCACATAGGTTTGACTCTAGTTCTCTCGTGTATTTCCATGGTCACATGGATTAATACCCTGCAAATCTCAATCCACACTTTAGTAGGTCCAAAACAATATGCATACACATGAAGGAATACACTTTTAAACACATAGCATCCAATTTCACATCATATCATGGATTGATCTCCTAATCAAAGAACAATAAAGATAGAATCCAATTACTTTTTCTTAACAATCCATATGTGACCATTTACTAAATTGCAACATCATTGAAATCATATAAAACAATCATCAATTAGGCATGCATACATGAATCATAACATCATCAACATAAGTACTGAAATCAAACATAATATGGGATATATCATATCCAATGATATCAAATCATCTATCAAATAGTCTCAAAACCCATAGTGCATCAAAGTAATGTATCAAATGATAAGTCCATAGTGAAAATAAAGAAGTGTTATGACAGGCTCAGGGTAGGGCCTCACATAAAAGAGCAATTGATATGCTCATTTTTTATATTGGTGGATGTGTGGACAGTGTTTGTGAGTGATTGTGCGTAGTTTCACGTGCACGAGTAAAGGATTTGTGCTCTGGAATATAACAGAACATCAAAACAGAGTAGTATAGTAGAGCAGAGTAAGATTGCGTGTTTTATGCTTAACTAGAATTATACTCAGACATTTGTTTATGCTATTAAATAGTTCAAACCCTCTTGTATCTTTTGTAATCATTTTGTAAGGCAGTGAGCCTTTCGGGTTGTAGCCCTTTTGTAATTTGAGCAACGAGCTCTAGGTAGTGTGCCTAAATGCATGTGCATTCCCCATTATAATATTCCATTTACTCCTAATAGGGTATTATCTCATTGTGAGTAGGTTTCCACTACGATTTTTCCGTTAACCGGGTTTTCCACGTATAAATCCAGTGTTATGGTGTTGTGGATGTTTGCCTTATGTGTTTACATCTTTCTTTTGTTGATTTGTATTAGATGGTTGAAGAATCAAATTAATAATGTTAAATATTACAGAGCACTAATTCTCTCCCCCCCCCCCCCCACCCTCTTAGTGTTCCTTGATTCCAACAATTCTAATATCATCATTGTGCAGATGCCACATCATTATGTCCAACCCTATTTTTTTATTTTGCCCTAGTCTCATTTTTTTTACCATAACTTGATCATACAAGCTCAAAATTGCACAAATGAGATATCATTGAAAAGCTAGTTTAAGCGCCAATCCAAATCTATAGGTGGATTTGTTAGATTCTACACCAATTTTGTGTGCCAGGCCTCCAAATTCAACCTTCAATTTTATGCTTCCAGAGCCACATATTGCACATCCAGATTTCATTTTTGAGAAACCAGATATCCTTGAAAAGATCTCAAATTCCTCTATCCAGATCTCAAGTCCTTTTCTATAGAATATTAATCAAGTAATCAAATATTTCAATCTTTTCCTTTTGGGGTTCTTTATGAAAAAATGTGTAAATCAATTATTTTTCTATGATTCAAGTAGAATTTTTTGGCAATGGGGTGTGTGCAAGAAGTTGAGTCCAGTTTTTGGCCAACAAGTGGAAGTGTTTTCCCTATTTTTCAAAATTCGTACCATTTGACTTGAAAATTTGAAACACTTAAAGAATGAATCTTGAAAAAATTCAGTAATAGAAAATGTAATACTCGAAGTCTAGTTTCTAAATATATAATTTATTTTAATACCCAGATGATAGAAATCAAGTTTCAATAGGCATTTCTAAAATATATAATTTAAAAGTCACTTTTTTAGGACCATGTCATGCCATGTACGACAAACATAATTTGACCTAAATGAAAGTATTTTTTTGGATCCTTTAATGTCCTAAAATTGTACCCCTTGCAATTTTTGACTGCATTTGGGTATTCGCCTTAGTGTTTGCAGCCCTCGGCCTAATCAGAGACCTGAATATGCTCATACAAGTCAAAACTTGCATTTTGCTCAGTTGTGCACTCAAAAGCCACCTTGATCTTGCCCCAAAATAAGGTAGGACCAGGGCATGGTGCCCTAGGATCCCCTAAAGGGGACATATCTTGGAGTCCCTCCCTTTGGCCTATCTCAAAATGGAGCGGGAAAATCCCCCTATGCCGGCTCAAGTCGGAAAATCAGTCAATTAATTCCACTGGTAAGTATATAAGAGGGATTTCCCCTCTCATTTGAAAAGATAGACAATCTAACAAAATTCAATCAAGTATTTAGGAGATCAAGCATTCAAGCATTCAAGAGCAATTGAGCATTTTCAATCTTCCTTCAAGCTTTGGAGCAGCAATAGAGTCAAGATTTCAAGCATCGAAGAGGAGATCATCATTCTACTTCATGAAATCATAATTCCATTTGGAGGCAAACAAAACTTCACAAAGAGGAAATAGGTGCACAACTATACTTCTGGAATTAAGTTTTATTCGCAAAGACGAAAAAACCCTTTTCGATGAGCGAAAAATTCGGAGGACCAAGTGGAGGGCGCCCCTGTTTGGACATGCAGTCCTTGCAACTTTTGCCCGATTTCATAGAGCAGCTCTAAATCATCTCAAACTTCTCAAATCTAGGTGCATGATTGAATCCCGAACCTGTAGCTCACTATTTTCGCATACTTTGTCCTCATTTTCAACACTTTGTCTTAATTCAATCAATCAACTTACAAACAAGGGTCAATTGAATTCCAATCTCAACCAATCTACTTAGTATTAAATCCTTGCATCCTTTGGGATTGTATCTAGTAGATTCATCCCCCTCTTTTGAATGTAAAATTTCCTCAAGTGAAAATTGAGCTTAGTAAATTCCCCCTTTCCAAGTGGAGAGTTGGCTAAGCCCCCAATTTTCCACTTTACATTTTGGTGAACTCGACTCCTTACACCTTAATTCTGATTTTTATTTTCAGATATGAGTGTATGCAATTTAAAATTCAAATTTCCAACTACAAGTTGAATTTCCTTGCAATTTTTAAAAATTTAGAGGTTAAATTCACAAAAACCCTAATTTTTAGATTCAAAATTGAGCTTGTCATTTGTCTAAATTGGATTGATTGTTTCAAATTTGAGAACTTTTCAGTTTTGCAATTCAAGTTTTCATTTACACTTTTAATTTTTCAATTTAAAAAAAAAAAATTAAGTGGTTAAAGCACAAAACCCTAATTTTAATTTTAAAATTGACCTCACGGATTATGGAGATCTTGAATTAATTTTTAGATTTGGGTCTTTGATTCAATTTCAAAATTCATTTTCCCTCCTTGCATCATTCAAATTTTCAAATTTAAATTTTTAAAATTAAGCAGTTTATGCAACAAACCCTAATTTTTAAAATTAAATCAATCTTGCGCAATTTCAAAATTTTCTTTAAGCATTGAATTTATTCAATTAAATCTAAAATCTCTTGTTGTCCCTCTAAACATCATAAAAGTCGGCCCTTAAGTGTGCCCTTTTTGTTCTTTCAATTGATCATTTTATCAAACATCCTAAGTGTGTGCGATTTCGACCTTCAAGGCTTATTTTTGCATATCTAAACATATCCAATTCTCATATCCTTCTGGAATTCACATTAAAATCACAATATCTTGCTTCCCTGAAAATTTGGTAAAAAGTTGGTTGGACCATGTGTTCGGACCATGATGCTATCACCTTTGTCCCAACTTTTTCTGCTCAAATTTCGGGAGCTTTTTTTGACTGTATTTTACTGCACAATTCCAGAGATTTGAGAAATTTTATTGATTTTAGGTCACCCTAAGGTTGAAAACAAATATGAATTTCAACATTTCCATTTTTAATTTAAATTTTAAAATTAAGTGGTTAACTACATATACCTTAATTTTTAAAATTTAATTGATTTCTTCAATATTTCAACATTTCAAACTCTCAAAATTTTAATTAAGAGGTTAGATTTGGAGAACCCTAATTTTAATTTTGATTTTCCTTCCTTTCAAACTTTTAAAATTAAGAGGTCATTTTCAACCCTAATTTTAAATTCAAATTTTCATCTTCTAGGGGATAATTTTAAATTTAATTTAAGAGGTTATTTTAACAAAGCCCTAATTTTAAATTTTAAATTCGTAGGAGATTGCATTATTCTTTCCAATTTCTTTTTCCTAGGTAATGAGTTTTACTACTATTAGTCCTACCTATAGTATCCTCGTTAGAAGAAGTTGTAGAATTAAGGCTCCCCAAGTGTTAATTACTATCGAAATGGAGGCTAATTTGGCTAGCTTTTTCAATGAGGATATTTGTGGTTCTTCTAATCCTACAGATATTACCATTTATCCTCTTGATAATTCTCATAATGAGGAGGAATCACTAACTAGAGTATCCGTTGATCAATTGGTGAAGATGGACAATTAATTTGACAATCTTCAACAATGGATGAGTCAAGAATACCCGGAAAGTGAAGCTCTCCCATTGATTGAAGGATTAAAAAGAGTGATTCAAAGTGATAAACATTGTGTAGATATCTTCCATGGTATTGCTCATATTGTTGATTCTAATATCATGCCTATAAAGAGTTGTGCCGAAAACCTAGGTTATACACAACCTCCTAGTCAAGTTAATCATTCCATTCCTTTGACAACTCCTATGACTAGTGTTCCTACCTTCACATCAAACATCATGGCTACCTCTGCACAAAATGTCATACCTACAAGTGTTAGTCATGGGGGAAATACCTCTTCTTTCATTTTTCCTACCATGAGTGTTCCCCTTGTTACCCAATCACATTCACCACCTATAAATGTTAGTCAAGGGGGAAACTCCTTCAATCAAAATTCCTTCATTCCTCCTATGAGTCTTGCATGTGTTACCCAATCTTCTTCATTACCTAATTAGCAGAGTGTCCCACCTCCTTATTCTAAATCTCTTCCTTCATTCAACAATATTACTCCATCTCCTCAATCCAACATGTCTAATTTCAATCCTTCTACCGAAGCTACAATCAATTATCTAGCCCAAATAGTGTCTTCCTCACAACAAAAAAAAGCTTCTATGAACCAATCCAAGTATAATGTGCCCACATTTGATGTAGCGAGCCCATTATCCAATGACATTGTTAGAGTCATCCCCCCTAAACATGTAGAAGTCCCTCAATTGGAACTTTATAACGGAAAAGGTGATCCCTTAACTTGTTAAAATATTCCAAATTTTGTGTAGTGACTTTGGTCATGATCAAAGGTTGTTAGCAAAATTGTTTACTAGAACATTAAGGGATAGAGATTTGCAATGGTATTGTTCTTTGCCTCCTTATTCTATTACTTCTTTTCAACAACTGGCTAATGCTTTCATTCAACAATTTCACAATAACATTGGTCCTAAAGTTACTTTGATTGATTTGATGCATTGTAAATAAGAAGTTAAAGAAAAAGTGACTGATTTTATTGGTGGATATAAGTATTTGTATTCTCATATTTCTTTTTTTTGTGCCTGATCAAGACATTCAAAATATTTTTATTGCTAATTTACAAAAATATATTAGGGATAAACTTCTCTTAATTGAGTCTACTTCCTTTCCGCAGTTGTGCACAATACTTCACAATTATCAACTGGTTGTGAGTCAATTGGAACAATCATCTCCTTCCATGGCTCTGAGTGATAAGGGTGATAGTGTTCAACAATCGTTTGCGAAGTTCAAACCAAACAAAGGATTCATCAAATTCAATGACAACATCAACAACAATCAACTCGTAGGTGCTACAGGTGTGCCTCCTTTGTCTAATTCTTTAAAAGAGAAAAAGAGTTTACTCCTTTGAATGAATCTTTGCATAGTATTATGTCTCAATTAATACAAAGGAATGTGTTAAAAGTTCCCCAAATCAAACCAATTGATCCATCTAAGACAAATTCACCTTATTTTGATGCTAAATCTTTTTTTCAATATCATTGTCAGCCTAGTCATGATACTGAGAAGTGTTTTTCATTGACAAGTAAGATTCAAGAATTGATTGATAACAATACTATATATGTGGCAGGTGTGAATGATAAAGGAAAAAAATCCGTAGCTCCTCCTAATTAGAACCTTCAAATTTTTGTTGATCCTTTACCATCACATTCCACTAACGTGATTGAGACTGATCATCTTACTTTCTTTCCCAATGATGTTGGCCTTGAAACTAATAATGCGGTGAACCTTGTAGATCAACAAGAACCTCCTAAGGATTTGTGCATAACATTTGATCCTAGTGAGACCATTAAGGCACTCGATGGCCCATTACACATAAGTGAAAAATTCAAAGGTATACCTTCTAGAGGAGTGTTTGTTGATCCTACTTGCATGGTTAATGTGATAACTAGAGATTTTTTTTTTACTTCACAATTTTATCAAGTGATTTATAATGATATTGATGTGATAGTTAAAGTTTTTTATGTCTTCTCTTGTCTTGCTATTGGTTCCATAACACTTCCTATTGATGTTGGCACTAAATTCTTAGATGTTTAATTTTCTATCATTCCTACATCCGATCAATTTTGTGTGAAGTTGGGACATCCTTGGCTCTCATCCATGAAAGCGGTTGCTTCTACTGTTCATAAGTGTTTGAAATTTCCTCATAATGGCGAAATCATAATTGTTAATCATAGCATATTTCAACCTACAATGAGGTGTGGAGATGTTTGTCTTGATTACTTTTGATCTAAACAATTCAAGCCTCTTCAACCTAGAAGTGATTCCCCCTTTAGATCATATCAAAATTATAAAAATGTAATGGTTTTCTCATTGAGTAAACCTAGAAATCCAACACTTAGCATTCCTCTTGATGATCATATACCCCTTCTTCAGGATAAGATTATTCTTCCCCCTAAGGAAATAAATAATTTTCTTCCGAATGGAGCACATATTCCCTCTTCTAAAGAGAAGAGTATCATTTCTCCTAAGAAAAGAGATATTCTTCTTCCTAAAGAAAATTCTACTCCTTCTCCTATGGATGAGCCCACTCTTCCTCCCAAAGGTAGAAAAACTCATCCTCTCGAAAAAAAAAATTCCTCCTAAGGTTAAACCTATCCCTCCTCCTCATGATGGACTTGGTCTCCTTCCTACACCTCCCATTCCTCTTTTATATGTTGCGGTTCTTCCTCCTTCATCTTATAGAGAGAATTGACTGGGCTCTCCCATTGTCCAGCCTAAAAGACCTCAACCCATTCATCCTTCCCTAAAAGAAGAGACACAACCTATACCTAATGAGCCTAACCCTTCTCAACCTTCATCCAAAACTAGACAAAACCATTGTGCGAGAGAACACCGATGGAGACGTCATGCTAGAGCTCGTGAAGTTGCTTCCCAAACCATTTCTTCTCCTAAAACACAAATAGTTGACATGATTCCATTTTCTCCTAAACAAGATGTTCAACCTAATTCTCCAAGACACAATATTCTTAATACAAATGACGGTTCAAGTTCTATTCCTATTAGAGCTCCTATTCTTATTAATCTTGATGAAGAAATAGGTGAGAATGTTCTTAATGATGAACATGTATATCCTAATATTTATGATGATGAATATGAATATGTTGATATTAACAATGACTTATCTACAAAATTTTCCAAAGCATTAATCCTAGCTCCTAGTAACAAACAAAGTGACTCAGCATTAGAGCTTGGTCCTTGTTTGGAACTTGTGATAGCTCCATCTACCATTCTTGATGTGGCTCCTCTTGCGTGTTGTCCACCTTCCTGAAATAATGATCAGCAAGATCAGGGGGAGGACAACGTGCTTGATTAGCTTCATTAACACCATAGACTCTCTTTCTCTCTCCTTTCTTGCTTATTTGTGACTTTCTTCTATTTGTTTTCCCTATTCTTTTATTTGTTGTCCCTAGTGTTGTCTACTTGAGGATGATGCAAAGCGTTGAGATCTCTTTTGGTCTCTCCCATGTTGACTCAAAAGACACATGTGTTCCCTTCTTCCATGGTGGTTTCCTCTCTTTGGGGGATGAGGACGATTCTATGCACATATAAATATACATGATATACATAAGGTATCATAAAAAGCATACTGACTCCAAAGTTAGGTGAAACCACCTGATGTTTTGTGCTTTGTGTTCATTATCCTTTGATTTATCCTCTCTTGGGGGATAAATTATTGTGATAATGTGCTTGTCTTCTTTGGGTGTATCCTACCTTAAAGCAACTACTCCTGATAAGGCACACACAATCTCTTTAACGCGGGGGCATACACTCTGCTCATGATTCTCTCTTTTCATACTTTAAGTTACTTAGCAAACTTTGTCTTTGCTTTGTAATTTTTGGTATCCTTTTCATGACTCATAGTAAGAGAACCTTACTAGTTGTAGTCATGGTTCTCTTTTTCCTCACGATCTTCAATTTTGCCTTATCATTGAATTTGTAAGATCCTAAAGTCCACTGAGGTCTTGGCGAATCTTTCCTCCTTGATGTGGTGAAAGTCTTTCAATTTCAATTCTTTGTACTTTACTGACAATATTTGCGTAAGCTGATACTCCCGCTAAAGTGGGGGCTAAGTGTAACATCCTAAAATTACACTCCTTGCAATTTTCGGCTGCATTTGGGTCTTCACCTTAGTGTTTGTGCCCATTGGCCTGATCGAAGACCTGAATATGCTCATTCAAGTCAAAACCTACATTTGCTTAGCCATGCACTCAAAAGCCAAAGCCACCTTGATCCTTTCCCAAAATATGACAGAACTAGGACATGGCACCTAGGATCCATTGGGACCAGGGCATGGCGCTCTGGGATCCCCTAAAGGGGACCTATCTTGGAGTCCCTCCCTTTGGCCTATCTCAAAATGGAGTAGGAAAATCCCCCTATGTTGGTTCAAGTTGGAAAATCAATCAATTAATTCCACTGACAAGTATATAAGAGGGATTTCCCCTCTCATTTGAAAAGACAAACAATCTAACGAAATTCAATCAAGCATTCAAGTATTCAAGAGATCAAGCATTAAAGAATTCAAGAGCAATTGAGCATTGTTCAGTCTTCCTTGAAGCTTTGGAGAATCAATAGAGTCAAGATTTCAAGCATTGAAGAGGAGATCATCATTCTACTTCATGAAATCATCTTTCCATGTGGAGGCAAACAAAACTTCACAAGGAGAAAACAGGTGCACAACTGTACTTCTGGAATTAAGCTTTATTCGCAGAGAGGTAAAAACCCTTTTTGACACAAGGAAAGTTCAGAGGACCTAGTGGAGGGCACCCCTGTCCAGACACGCTGTCCCTACAACTTTTGCCCGATTTCACAGAGCAACTCTAAATCATCTCAAACTTCTCAGATCCAGGTGCATGATTGAATCCTGAACCTATAACTCACTATTTTCATATACTTTATCCTCGTTTTCAACACTTTATCTTAAATAAATCAATCAACTTACAAAAGAGGGTCAATTGCATTTCAATCTCAACCAATCTACTTAGTATTCAATCCTTGCATCCTTTGGGATTGGATCTAGTAGATTCATCCCCCTCTTTTGATTGTAAAGTTTCCTCAAGTGAAAATTGAGCTTAGTAAATTCCCCCTTTCCAAGTGGAGAGTTGGCCAAACCCCCAATTTTTCACTTTACAAATCCTTTTTGAAAAAGATTTGTAACTCACTCACCTTTGATGAGGATATTTTTTTGTAATTTTTTTATGAATTTTTTATTGGGCATAGTTGTTGTTTTGAAAAACCCTTGTGTATGACAAACATAACTTGACCTAGAATTAACATTTTTTGGTTTTTTTTGAAACTATATAGATTTGTCTCTAGTTTGATGCCATATAATTTGTTTTAAAAAAAAATTAAAAACAAAAAATTTATTGAAAAAAATGAAACCCTGTTATTTCAAGTTTATGGACCTCTTTCATTAGAAATTATTTTAAAAATAAAAAATAAATCTAATTTTAATACAAATTACATATTTGGAATCTAGAAAGTCTCTTCTATAATGGGTTTTCATTATTTCACAAAATTCTGAAAAAATTGGTGTTTAGATATATGTCCAAAGTCATTATTTTTTATGGACACTAATATGTCCTTCAACTTGTATGTCAAATTAGGTTCAAGGCTAAGGGTTAGCACTCTAAGCCATTTCCCAAAGCAAAATCCGAAGGGCAAACCAAGCCAAAATTTGATATTTTTATGAATGAGATCCCAATTAGTAATCAAGATCCCATTCGTTTAAAAAAAAAATTAAACATACAAATTATGATCGAGATCCCGTTTAGGATATGAGATCCCAATTAGAAAAATAAATCATGATCCTGATATATAAATGGGATTCTATTTTTTTAAAATAGCGTTGTATTTATAGAAAGCACTTTTTCTAGTATGACATGTCCTATTGTATCACTTTTTATGCATTATTTTATGATTCGTGTCTTATGGATGTTCTTTTCTTGAAATTTTATATCCGTTTTTTGAAGGAGACAATCATTGCATACCTTTAAAGCCATAATTTGTTAATCATGTTATCTAAGCAATGTCAGAAGATGAAACAAGGAGGGACATGATCGTAGAGGAAATTCAAGCACACAAAGAGGAGACAAAACTCCAAAGAGATATAAGAATGATGATTTAAGAAATGAATAATCTTTTGATTCTTTTGGATCCACGACAATGAAAGAGACAAACATTCAAGATGATCCCATGGGGGATAAGATGGATGTAGATGATGCAAATATGAAAGATGTTCATGTGGAAGATAGTACGATTATAGAAACTAATCCTACTACATCCTCAAATCTAAGTAAATATTCAAATCCTTCTTTGAAAGACATGGATAATGCGATTATAGATGATATTCGTGGTGATGATAAATTAGAAGCTGGATATAGCAATGTTGAGATTGATATTGTTCGTGACAAAATGGAATAATTTGGAGATATTGAAATTGAAATCCTTTGTGTTGGTGAAGATAAAAATCCTTTGGATGTTCAAAATGAAAATCCTTATGAACATGGTGAAAATGAAAATCCTCCTATTGTTGAAGATCATGAAAATGTTTTAAAAAAATTGAAAAGAATATTTTGGATAATCTTCCTGGTAAGATTCTTGGAGACAGATAAGAACTTATTCCAATGGAATATACACAGATTTTTTTATTGAAAAAAACTAGCAATTCAATGTCAACTAATGATGCAATTGATGAGAATATGGAAAATGAGAAAAGTGATTAAAAAATTAGGCATCTTTGTGAAACCAACAAAAAAAATGAATCAATTAAGCATGCTATGTCTACTGTTGCAAGTGTCATTAAATGTATTGAAAAAGAGTTGATCTAAAGATAAAAATGTCACATGACGAGCCTTAACAACTTCTATAGTGAATAAAACAACCTTGAATAGAAGGATGTTAAGCAACATTAGTGGAACTTTAAAGATGTGCATCCTAAAAAAATGGTAAGAGCATCAAAGAGAAGAGAATGTATTGAAAATGATCCAATCAACCAAAGTTTGAGTTTTAGAGGTTGACTTCCATGGTCAGATATGAAATTAAATATTGAAGTGAAATCTTTGGTTGAAAAGTATTGGCATGATTGCAATGGTGTAATTTGGAACTAGGGTTTCACCAAGTAGGATAAGACCTACAATTAGCCAAATTAACCAATACATAAAAGGGGAATGAACTCAATAGATCCAACCTCAATTATATTAGGAAGAGGGTTAGATGTTAATTGAAGTCCTATTTCCCCTTTTGTTTGAGTTGAAATTGTGCTTGAATTAGGGTTTGAATTGCAAATACTAACTCTACAACAAATAATAAGAAATTGAAATGAAATGATGAAAACAAAATGTTGTAGAATTCAAACAAAGCTATAAACTGGGATCTGAGCAAAAGAAGAGGATCAGAGCCTATACCTAAAAATTCAGCCTGATTTTTCAGGACTACGGTTGTGGTCGCCTTGGTCCTTCAATTGAAAACATAGACAAGTTGGGTCTTTTTGGAAAATGGCAAGAGATACCGAGTCCACTGGTGATAAAAAAAAATGTCTAAGTCTAGGATGCCCCTCTCTCTGGTCCTGGGGAGTCTTTGGAAGTTATGTAAAAGCTAGTTTTGTTTGTTTAAATTGCCTTCTCTATCCATTTCTATCTCCACAACTCTTGAATCTGCCACTTGCACACCAATAGAGGAGAAATTGTGTTGTGGATAGGGGTTTGCCTTAAATCAAATCTCAAATTTAGAATTAACCCTAATTGAAATTGAATTGAATTGGGAAATCTTGCCTTTTGAGGGGAAGGTTGAACTACTTGAATGTAGATGAGTATACCTTCAATAGGTAATGCAATGCTATTTAGGATAAGTCCTCCATGTGTTGATGCAATAACATAACAAATCACATAAAATACATCATGAAATCATCATTGAAATATAATATGAAGATGCTTTGATGTAGTTTGTTTCTCCTTGACTCAGATCTACTATTGAGGAAGAGGAATTACTCATGAATTGAAGATAATATTAGCATAAAGTGTCATGTTGAAAATTAATTGAGAGGGATGCCTTATATAGGGATTTCATAATTAAAATCACCATTAGGATGACTTAGAATTGATATATTTTTGCATGGAGCGAGATTTGATTTAGAAAGACCTGCCAAATTATCCTCCCGAAATTCAAGGAAAAAAGTTTGGGATCGTGGTGGTGGTCACCATGGATCTATCAACTTTTTTTTGAATTTCCAAGGATGTGAGATAATGAGAATCTAATGTCGACGGCTCAAACCAAGATGTGTAGACATGCAAAATATACTTTGAGAGTTGAAATTAGGGTAATATTAGGATTAAATCAAGATTAAAATAATAAAGGGAACACTTAGAATTAAGGGCCCAAATAAGAGTGCGATGATGTAATAAAGTGGAATAAGACCCATAATATTTATTTAAATATTAATTTAAATCAATAAAGGTCCTATAATGCACAGACAAAAGGGAAAAACTAAAATAGGTGCTAGGAGAGTGTGAAATTGAACACACTAGTAAAGGTGTACAATTTACGATGCTACATTTAGCCCCCACTTTAGCGGAGTATGATCTTATGGTCATACTCTTGATAAAGTAGAAATGAAGAGATAGATAATCTGAGAGCAAGACAAACTAGGGATATGATAATGTTGAGAGGTGATCAAGCCCCCAAGCATAGTATCCTATCAATCCATACTAGTGACCTTCAAATATAAACAAAAGCAAACAATGTTCGTACTAAAACATAAAGTTTCAAGTCAACTAGTTGAAGAGACCTTTATAATTAAAATGTCTCAACTGCTAACATCATTCTCGACATGTTATTGAAATTGTACAAGTGGACTTATCTAGAAAGAACAAGGATGTACACTAATTGAAAGCATAAGAAACCATGATTCAACGCTATCAAATGTGTGTTATGCTCTGGGTTCATGGGAAAGAAAGAAGGAACGTGGATTCCATGGGCTAGAAAGATGCATAATGCTAGGTGATCCATGTTGGGGAGGAGAGTCAGAATAGTCTAGCCACGTTTTGCTAGTTCCACTCATCCTGTTACATATGTTGTTGCCTGGTTTTAGGAGTTAAGCATCTTGTATAAGAATTTGTTTTGTCTGGTTTCAAGCATGCAACAACTTGTATAGGACATGCGCAATTGAAAAATGATGTGTCTGGTTTTGGGAATGTAACATGAGGATGCAACCACCCATCTAAGACAAATGATGCATAACATGAGGATGAAGCATGAGGATGAAACAATTCAATGTTGATAAATTAAATGAGGATTACACATGAGGATGCAATAATCCCATAAATGATGGACAAAATAGGGATGAAACATGAGTTTGCAACAATCCCATATAGATAATCAATAGTCAAAAAATTGTAATTAGAACAAAAATATGGTTTTTAAATACATCACACATTTAATGCATGTGACAACAAGAAATATACCAATGTTATTTTCACTTCCCTTCCTTCTCCACCTCATCCTAAGAAACATGTTGATAGGGAACCTAATCTTGTTGAGAAACTCCATGATATCTTAGCTAATATTTCCTTTTGAAATTTGATTCAAAATTCACCTTCACATTATAAGTTGATCCAAGAAGCCTTACAAAGGGTGGTTCCTCATCCTTCTTCTAAACCAAATGATCTAACATTCTCACAAGATTAATTGCTTTATATAGAGGTTAAAAATAGAGATGATCCCCTTATGATTACTCCTTGTATTTATGAACAAAAGATAAGAGGTACTTAAATTGATAATGGGTCAACACCTAACATTTGTTCTATTGACTTATTAGATAAGATAAATTAGGATTATTCTTCTGTTCAACCCAATCCTCTTTGTGCGTTTTGCTTTGATAATTCTTCTAGAGAGTCACTTGGAATAGTCATATTACTTATCAAAGTAGGACCCATGACTTTACCTACTCCTATTCATGGCATACCTAGCCATCTTAATTATAACCTCTTCTAGGTAGATCATGGATTCATGCTATGTGTAATGCCCCACCAAGAAACCCTAAAGGAAACAACCACAAACACTCGAAAAGAGTGCAATATATATTTATAACACATAAGCGTATAAGACAACTATTACAATAGAAGTTGCGCATGAGGAAGGCTTAACACAAACTCCTAAAGGGTTTCCCAATGTGAATTAGTTAATTAAACTAATCTTTCCTTAAGGCCAATTAAGTACTTAATTATACAAATCAATGATTGTTTCATTTTTGAACGAGATAACAATAACATTACTATACTTTATTCATGTTAACACATTCAATTACATTACAACAATGATTTAATTAAAGATAGAATTCTTGATATCTAACTTACATCATTGCACATTTCTTTTACATTGCAAGAATAACTTAGTATTACAATTGCACTTATACATCGGGTCACATATACATTACATAATGATTACATCAAATTACAACTTCCATGAAGGCATACATATAACAAATGATACAACTGATCACATAAGGGTCCAAGATATACAAATATGATCCAAGAACACAAAGAGGATCCAACTGGTACAACAGAATTAAATGAATCCAAGAGAAACATCTAGAGCACCTACGAAGCTAATCCATCGCAAGAAGGCACAAACAAAATACCCAATGGAAAGTGGCACTACCACCCGACCATGTGGCCCCAAAAGGAACCACCCCTCCATGCTAGTAGATAGTACTAAGGCCCTCAAGCAAGCCACAAGAAAGAATCACATGGTCTCACATATACATCGAGTACTCACACAAGACATAACCATACAAATATGACTCTCACAAGACTGCTCCAAGTAAATCCAACACATAACTACACACTAGTGAACATAAGGGAAGAGTGTCATCACATAGCTAGTATGGGTTACCTTGGCAGGCCTCCATAAGCCCCGACCCCCATCCTGGGTTACCCTGGTAGCCTCTCACGAACCCCCGACCCCCATCCATGTCTCATGTGGACCCAAAAAACCTTTCGCGAGGACAAGGTAGTTGGGTTTCCATTCCATGCCTTCCCACTGCATCCCGAGTTTGTACTAGCACTCAACCATAAGTGGGGCACAATTGATCTTGATTAATGTTTGAAACCCAAACCTAGTTAATTAATTTAGTTATCACTTATTAAAACCAACTTTTGATGGGTTATCCTGCTAACCTCTTTGGGCATGACCCCCACTTGAAAGCCACTCTTTCTTATGACACTACACAACCTCCAAAGAACCCCAAGGCAAAACACAAAAGCCAACTAAGATAAGGAATTCAAAAAGAAAAACTGAAGAGCTACTTGATTAAACAAACCTTCTACCAAGGTTAAACCACTGGAGGTGTGAAACAAACAACTGGTCTATTCACAAAACAAGAGCACAACCAAAATAAAGCAAGGATGACCACAACCAAAACTTTACCAAATTCACTTGCATGAAAAAATTACATTCAACAACATGCCATCATGACACGAAAATGACACTTACAAATCAGGACCAAAAATCTACCAAGCAGAGTAAAAACTCAAACAAATACACTTGCACTCTAAATTCATCCATGTTAAGGAATCATAACGATTACTCCAAATATAATTAAAAACTAACATTCTCTAATTGCAGCTATTTCAATAACTAACTCTTTCACTTAAGAAAATCCACATTAGGGAATAATGCATGAAAAGGGTCAAAGTAAACATACACCCCAAATAAATTTGCACAATGCTTAACTTTAAAACCATACACCCTTGAACAAAACAAATGTAACTCATAAGCTAAATAAGCCATCATTTAAAACAATAATAAATCTTTTTCCGATTAAAGCCAATTCGGCTATAAACAAAATCCCATTTGCATTCAAAATTTCTAATAATGAAAATATCAATTAAATACACTGGAGGACAAAATCATTATTTAAATAAAAAATAAATCATTCCAAATAAAAATCATATCGTCTAAACATTATTGAGGGTTATTCATAGCCTTTGTTTTCACAAAAATCATTTACAACTATAGCCAATCAAATTTAACATTTCCTTCATATTGCAAATTCAAAATACATAGTATAAATAGAGACACATACACCATATACAAATGGAAAATTACAAATTATATATATACATATATAAATAAAATATTGCATAAAACATAACAAATCGAAATCACCAAAAACGTGTTACTGCGTTTTTATTTTGTTGGCTGCATAAAGATATCCTACAGGCAGGAGAAACAGTTTCAAAAAAGCTTTTGAATATTGATGCCAGCGCGCGGGAACAAAGTTTTAGATTTTTGAATTGACCAAATGGGTACAACGTGAGGTTTTAAGTAACGACGTGAAACAACAGATGGAAACGGAAATAGGAAACACTAGAATTCAAGCTTCTTCGATCCTCCCATTCTGTACGTAGCTAGATAACATTGCAGTCCTAGAGATCACATTCCGTTGAGGCATTTTGTCAAATAGATTGTGTGTGTCATCCACCCTTCCATTCTGTGAATACCTGGAAACCATTACAGTCCATGTGATCACATCTCGTTCGGGCATTTGGTCAAACAATTTGCGGGCATCTTTAATCCAATCCTTCTTGGCATAATTTGTAATCCTTGCATTGCACAAACTCAGATTGGCGTTTATCATTCCTAATCTGTTGTTATTGTTTCGAGAGGATGGCGGATGGTGATGGCATCAAGGGATATTCGAATAAATCCCTAGGAATGGTGGATAGGCAGATGCGATGGGAAAATGTGCCATTTAACGACCATGATTTGGCTCAATTACAAACTTCTAATCATTCTCCTCAATGGGTTGTCAAGGATGGTTGCTGGCATGACTTGGCTTATGACAAATTCCTGTCGGCTTCATCATATTTTCGCAAATTTATAGGTAATTCTATTCCAAAACCTTCACATTCTTATTATAAATCTTCTGTTCCCAAGGCATTAATATTTCAGGGCATTCTGGGTCCTCCTCTTATTGATCACCCAAAGACTCCTTTTAAGCATTTTCATTCCTTTTTTGGTTCTAAAAAACCTAGGAAGCATAGATATGTTTCGCCTCAATCGCCATTCGACATTTGTGATGGCTCCCCACGTTCTGATGGTTTTTCCCCATTATCTTCTTCTAGATCTTCCTCCCAGGATTGTAATCCTTCCCTCTCATCTTATGTCACTTGGCCAAATAACACTTTGTTTTCTAACCCTCACTTCCTTTCTTCCCTGAATGACATTCATGTTGCTAAATGAGCTCCCTTCCATCCAAATCCACTTCCCCATAACTCTCCCTCTGCATTTTCCAATTCGATAAGGGGTAATCCACATTCTTTTGTGCAGTATAAGGTTATATTCCCTGATTACATGATTCAAGACTCTGTGAAGTTATTGCATTCTACTACCCTCATTGGTAAGATTCTTTCTTTGGTTTCTTTGGGTAAATTGTTAACATGGGCAAAGTCTAATTGGGATGGTATGAAGGATTTATTTCTATTTGATAAAGATTCTCTATATTTCACTGTGATTTTCGATTCTGAAAAGTATAGGGATTGTGTGCATAGATTTAAAGGGTGGTTTTGTTTTGGGATAGGAATTTTTACTTATGCTTGGTCTCCTCATTTTGATATTCAATCAGCGAAGCCACAGTTTATGCCCTTTTGGGTAACTTTCCTGGCTCTTCCTTTGGAGTATTACGATGTGTATATGGTTGAAATCCTAGCAAACAAATTGGGCATCTTTATTAAGCATGATTTAGTTCCTTTCGAACGACCTCATCTTCCTTTTAGGGTTTGTTTGTTATTAAATCTGTCTAAACCCATTCCCTCTGAGATTACTATTTGCTCCAAATATGGTGCATGGATTCAGCCTGTGGTAATTCAAGATTCGATCGCTATTAATTCTTGTGCTCTGTTACTTGGCCATTTCACCTCTCAATGTTGTGGTGATTCTGATGCATCTTTACAAGTTTGTTCAGATTTTTCATCTGATTTTCGCCATTGTTCCTTTTTTAAAAGTAAGGATTGTCAGTCTTTGAAGGATCATAATGTTAAGGATTCTGCTCCTTTACCTCTTTCTGTTACATCTCTCGTTCCTTTCTATGGATATACAATATCTGATGTGCCTATGATGGATTTTATTTTTCTCTACTCTCTGGTCGTGTTCTTCTTTGTTCTATCTGCCATTCGTCAGTTTTGTTCCATTTCTTCAAACTCAGTTAAGTTTCTTCCTTGTCCTTTCAAGGATTATTGGTCTTCTGAATTTTGTTTTGAACCTTTTTTGTTCTCCTCTGCGAGTTTTTTTCAATTTTCTTGTCCTTCGGTTCCGTTTCCAAAATTGTTGTTACCTTCGAATGGTTGCACAAATCATTGCTCTGTTAATTCTTCTCCTCATTCTTCTTTTGTCGGTCTGGCGGATGATACCAAAATTGTTCATAGTTTGATTTTTGATAGTGATTCTTTTTTGCCCATTCCAAGATCTCCTTCTTCTCTTTCCGTTTCTAAAAAGAAGATTCAGCTTATTGCTTCAGATATTTTATTTTCAGTTTCTTCTGATCTATTTGATGAGATTTTTGCAAAGGAATTTCCTGAATTTTCTTTTTCTTCTGCATCTGCCTCTTCAGGGCCTATCCATGATGGTTGTCATGTTTCCTCTTCTCAACCAAATTCAGTTGAAGGCGTGGATGCAAATCTTATTGATAGTCCTTCTTCAACTGTTTCTAATGTGTATGGGTTTGATTTCTCTCAGAAGTTAGCCTTGGAGCAATCTCCTTCTGTTTCCCCCCCTATTGTTAAAACTCCTAAGAAGAGGGGTCGAAAACCAAAATTGGCTAAAATCAGGGAGGAGATTTTGGCCGGTATTCAATCCACTATTATAGAGAAATTTTCTTCCCAAGTCAAAACAAGGAGGGCATGTTTCTCTCCTTGTGATAAATGAGGATTTTATCTTGGAATGTCAGGGGCTTAAATGCCCCTGACAAAAGGGGAAGGATCAAGAAATTTATTGATTCTTCAAAAGTGGATATCATCTTATTGCAAGAGTCTAAACTTTCTCAGGATTCTTTTGTTAACATAATTTCCAAATGGTCCCTTTGGAAAGCTGTTCATATTCCTTCTTTGGGTGCTTCTGGTGGTCTTATAACTTTATGGAATCCTAAATCAGTCAAAGTTGAGATGTTATCTTTTGCTTCTCATTGGCAATTGTTAAAGGTTGACTGGTTTGAAGTCTCTTTTGTTTTGTTTAATATTTATGGTCCAACTTCTCCTTCAGATAAAACAGACTTATGGGATTCCTTATCTGAATTGTTTTTACGATATGTTGATTTTTTTATTGTGCTTGGGGGTGATTTTAATGCTCTCCTTTCCTCAGATGAAAAAAGAGGGGGTAATCCTACAACTCAAAAGGTTATTGATGACTTTTCTTCCTTTCTACAAGACAATGCGTTATTCTATATTTTCCCTTCTAATGGTTCTTTCACTTGGACTAATAGGAGATCTAAATGCTAGATTGCCTCTTGCATTGACAGATTTCTTATTTCCCTAAACCTACGTTTGAGCAACTTTTCCTTTTCTTCTGAGATTCTTACCTCCTCAGATTCTGACCATTTCCCAATTTTGCTCAATTTTGATAAATTGGATCATGTTCCCTCTGTTAGACCTTCTTTTAAGTTTGAGAAAATGTGGTTCACTCATTGTCATTTTCTTTCTTTATTAAAGCAATGGTGGATAAGTGCTCCGTTTTGCAAAGGTATTAAGATGTTTCAATTTTATTCCAAACTGAAATTTGTGAAATCTCAAATTATGGCTTGGAATAAATTGGTCTTTAAGAATATTTTTTTCATGAAAAAGAGGCAGTTGCCAATGATTTGAAGGTTGTTAATGAGGATATTATTAGACATGGCACTAATTCCTACAGCAATGATGCTCAAAATAAATTGCAAGCTTACTGGGAGATCCTTTGCTCCCGAGTTGAAATCTATTGGCAACAAAAGTCTCGTGAGGTTTGTCTTAAAGAAGGTGACAAGAATACTGCCTTCTTTCAAGCTGCAGCCAAGCTTAAACAAGCTGCTTCTACAATTTTTAGTATTAAGGATTCTAAATCTGGTTATGTCCTTAATTCAAATCAACAGATTAGAGAGGAGGGGGTGCCTTTTTTTAGGGAATTGTTATCTCCTTCTTTTTCTTCTTCCTCTATGGATCATCATGTGGATTTTCTTTTAGAATCTATCCCCTCCCTTGTTTCTCATGAGGATAATGACTTTCTTATGAGGCCTTTTTCTTTAGATGAGCTTCATTCTGTTGTTTTTTCCATGGCCCCTGACAAAGCTTCAAGTCTTGATGGGTTTACTCTCTTGTTCTTTCAGAAATATTTGGATTTTATTGGTTTTGACTTATTAATGGCTTTGGAAGAGTCTAGGAGGGGTGGGTATATCCTTAAAATTTTTAACATCACTTATATTTCCCTTATCCCGAAATCTAAGAATCCCCAAACTTTTGTTGAATTTAGACCCATTTCTTTGTGCAACTCTATTTACAAAATCTTCACCAAGGCTATTTATTTAAGACTTAAAATTCTCCTTCCTCATATCATCTCTCCTCAACAAGGAGGTTTTGTTCTGGGTCAGGAAACACATGAGGGAGCAATTGTTGCTCATGAAACTTTACATTCCATAAATTCGTCCAATATCCCAACTTTTGTGGTCAAACTTGATATGATGAAGGCTTATGATAAAGTTTGCTAGGCTTTTTTGCTCAAAGTTTTGAGAAAATTTGGTTTCTCTGAAAGCTGGTGTAAATGGATCAAGAGTTTTATTTCTGCTGCTTCATTTTCTATCATCATTAATGGAGCTCCCTCTAAATACTTTTCTTCAACCCAGGGTGTTAGACAAGGAGATCCTTTATCTCCTTTCTTATTTATCATTATGGCAGAAGCTTTTAGTCGATTGTTTATTAAGCAAAGGGATCTGGGCTTTTGGCAAGGGGTATTAATTCCTAACTCTGATATTTCAGTCACTCATAACCTTTTTGCCAATGATACACTTTTATTTGGGTCCTCTTCTATTCAAGAGGCTACTCATATTAAATTTATTCTAGATACTTATACTGCTGGATCTGGCCAATAGATTAGCCCCCATAAATCCAAGATCTTCATTTTTAATACTCCTCAATTGGTGGCTGATAGACTTGTGAATATCTTAGGTTTCCCAGTAGACTCTCTTCCTTCTACCTATTTGGGGATTCCTTTCTTTATGGGATCTGCTAAGTCTTCTTTTTGGAATTCGGTTATTGAGAGACTTAAATCTCGTATTTCTGCTTAGAAGGCTAGGTGATTGTCTCTTTCAGGTAGGATACTTCTCATTAAAACGGTCCTATCTGCCATTCCAAATTACTATATCTCAGTTCTTCAAGCTCCTAGATCAGTCATCTCCCAAATTGAAAAGATTATTCGATCTTTTTTTTGGAAAAATAACATGACAGAAGATAAAAAGATTCCACTGATTTCTTTGACCAAGATGTCTCTTTCCAAGCAAGTTGGTGGTGCTGGGATTCAGGACTTATCTAAAAGAAATAGGGGTTTTGGGGGTAAACTAGTTTGGTCTATGTATACTAAGCCCCAATCTTTGTGGTGCCAAATTATGCAGGCTAAGTATTTGGATTCCCAGAATCCTACTAGGATCTTCACAATTTCTAATCGTCCACAGGGGTCTGCTATTTGGAACTTTATGATCTCATGTAGGGAAGTGGTCTCTAATTTTATCTCCTGGCAGGTCCATTCGGGGGAGGATATTCTTTTTTGGAAAGACTCCTGGAATGGCTTTCCCCCCCTTTCGCAACATGATTCTCTTGCTTCTGTTTCAGTTGTTCTTTCTCAATCATGGGGAGTTAGATTGGTTGATTATGTAGATAGTGTTGATCTATTTTCTCACAAGGTCTCATGGAAGAATCCCTCCACTCTTCCATTGTCCTTGCAGGAAATTCAAAATTTTAAATTTGTTTTGCAAGACCGAGTGGCTTTCCTTTCTAACATCAAAGATCAACTTATCTTGTGCCCTTATAAATCGAGAAACTACTTTGTTAAAGAAGGATATTTTGTTGTTCAACAAATGGCCAATCAAAATGCTCCTCATCATGCCTTTTTGTTCTGTTGGAATAATTCAGTATTGCCTAAAGCTGGTGTTTTTTCCTGGCTTGTGCTGCAGAATAGAATTTTGACTAGTGACCGTTTAGTCAAATTTAATATTGCAGCCTCCTTTTCTTGTGTCTTATGTGGTAAAGCTCTTGAAGATGTCAATCATCTTTTTCTTCATTGTGAGTTTGCGAGTAGTTGTTGGCATCTTGTCCTCCAAAATTTATCTCTTTCATTCCCTTTACCTTTATCTTTATGGGACATGTTTCAGTCTTGGCCAGTTTTGTATTCATCTTCTCTATTTGCTTGTTTGTGGTTTATAATTCCCTCTTTAGTCATATGGGCCATTTGGTGGGAAAGAAATAAGCACATTTTTAGATGTGACTCATCAGATTTATTGGTTGTTCTTAGGATTTTGGAAAGAAGTATTATTGAGCAAGTTAATGCTCATGTTCAGAAATATTTTAATACGAATTCAGAGTTCTCTTCCTGGGACAATTTTATGATCTTTTCTTGGAAAAGTATCGTTATTCCTGTATCACCCACCTTTCCAAGGATTTAGAAAACACCTGTAGATAGAAATTCCATAAAATGGCATCCTCCTAATGCCCCTTTTTATAAATTGAATTTTGATGGTTCCTCCCATGGAAATCCTGGTGATTCAGGAATAGGGATAGTTTTTGGTGTTCATTTGGGTTTTTTATTAGCATTAAAAGCTATGCCAATTTCTTTTGGCACAAATAATATGGATGAGGCTTGTGCTCTTTTAGAAGGTCTTGTTATGGATAAGGATTTGAATTTCAAATACCTTTATATTCAAGGTGATTTGACTATTGTCATTAATGCTTGCAAGGTAAGAAAAGCTGATAATTGGCATTTCCGGTATATTCTTGAACAAATATGGACTCTTCTTGATACATTTGAGCATCTCATCATCTCACATGTTTATCGTGAAGGTAATGCATTGGCTGATTGCCTCGCTAATATGGGTTGTGATAAAACTGTCATTGATTCCTCTCGATTGGGGTGTGATTTGATGAGCTTCCCAAACCTATTAAGTATAGCCTGTAGAGAGTCGAGTATTTAATCTTTCTTATTATATGATTGCTCGTTTATACGAGTTGATATTCTCTTCTCTTAGTGAGGTATTTATTTTCATAATTCCATTTGGTTTTGATTTGAGGAACTTTGCTTTACTCGATCATCACTTGGCATTCATTAATGACGAGTTGGTTGTTATTGATGTTGTTCATGTGTTTGGTACTCTCTTCTGGTGTGAAATCTGGAGATATTTATTTTCACATTGGGAATCTGTCCTTCATATGCCATTTAAAGTTTGGCACGTGGCGTTATTTTCATGATTATCTCTGTATGCCGCTTCTTTTGGTTTGTCAGATTTTTCATGATATATCTCCTCTTTCTTTTCATTTATGACATAAAAACTTTGGGCTTCATTTCTCTCTAGCATTTCTGCATTTACCTCTTCTCCTTTGGCATTTGTCTATAATGGCGGACTGCATATCTCATGTCGTTGGTGTTAGTCATGTTTTGGACCCTTGTGTTTCTTGTAAATTCTCTGCGTTCTGTAGTATATATATTTTTTGGTTGCAGGTAATTTTTAGTGCAGGGGCATGTCAATTTTGGTTGCAGGAGTTCTTTGTTGTAGGGCCTTCAAGATATCCCAGGAACTTATTTTGTAAATAAGCTTGCATGCTCCTATTCTATAAAATGAGTTTGCATGCTCCTATTTGTAAATGAGCCTGCATGCTCCTTTGCTGATCTCTATTGTGTAACTAGCTTCGACTAGAGGATTGTTCACCACTTCTCTTCTATAGCCATGTTGATGAGCAATGACCGAAGTTTTTCTTGCTGGTTCTTTTCTCTGGGAGCTCAGTTTGAATCAGTTTTTAAATATATTGTAAAAATCATATATTATTAATAAATATATCAAGTGGCATTGCCACCTTGCCAAAAAAAAACAAAAAAACATTTCTATTACTATTTTACTTTTTCTTTTTAACACAAAATTCAATAAATAATTTAATAACTAATAACTAAAATCAACTTTCTTTCTCTTTTATTTTTTTTAAAACAATTACTCAAGCCAAAATATATTTTTCACTAATAATCCAGCATTCACTCTAACTTGAAAATTAAATAAATTGATTAACTAATTAACCATAAAATGATTCTAATGTAACTTATTCTTAATTCCCTTTAATCAACACGACACATATTAATTACTCGTTAACTTTTCAAGAAGGGAATAATCAATCACGTAGAATGCATAACACACAAAAATTAACTTAAACCAAAATACAACATGACCCACATACCAACGTCGAAAAATTGGCCTACTTGGCAAACCGATAGGGTGGACAAAAGACTGACAATGATCACAATCAAGAAAGGCTAGGAATGACATTAGGGCCTTATAACTACCTCCTGCACTTCCATTAGGTTAATTAGGTACACTTAGACCTATGGAGCCAGGTGGAGTCGGTACCTTGTACCTTCAAATTCATGCATCACCAAACCACACATACATATATATACAAACACGGTAAACACACCGGTGAAGGAGAATCATGACTTTCCGTGTCTCACTGAAATGAGTGACGTAAAATTGTCTCCTCGCACCCCATACACTTCCACACAACATGACAACATATACATAAAGCAACTCGCACGTAAAGTAAATGTGTTAGTCCATCTTTAGTAACATGCACAAACAAACTTAACATTTCATCATTTATAAAATATAATTCAAAAGCCGAGTTTACAACTACTCATCAATAAGCAATAATGTATATTCAATATCTATTCCTCAATGTGAAATAGTGCACAATCATATTCACCAATTACACTCCAAAGCATAATACCAGAACAACACATCACAATCAGAATAAATCAACCATCCACGTAAGCCACTAAAAAGTCAACCCTGGTCAACGAGGTCAAAAAGGGTTTGAACAGGGTAGGGGTACTACACTATGAAATTAGTTCCTTCTACCATTCATCGTACAATCAAATTCATATATAACAATGAGCTTTGCACAATAAAGGCTGATTTCGTCATCCTTATAATCTCATTCATGATGAAGTGGGATGCGTTTCCCCTTTTAATACTATGATTCCTTCAACAACACCATCTCCTATCAATGATGCTTCTCTAGCAAGGAATTGGACTACAATAGACTTTACACCCTCAGTCAATGGGTATAAGATCCCTCAATCTAAGAATGAAGCCTTGAAGGAGCCCTTTGTGTCTTTTATCCAAGCTTCTTCTAAACCAATTCCCACCTCTACTAATCCTACACATAGATACAATGGACAAGTTTTAGGATGTGTGCAACAAAATCTTCAAATTCATGAGAAATAACACTTTTCGAATGAAAATCGAGATTTACAGCCTCTTCGTTTGTCAACATCCCCTCCTCCATTGTCTAGTGAATTTAAATCTTCTCATTTCTATATGGAATCACAACAAAGACATAAACTTCAACCCAGTACCCAGGGACTAGGGCGCCCAACTCCCTTGTCCTAGGACCAAGGCACCTAGCACCCTAGTCCTCCTCAAGACCATGGTTCCCAGTGCCCTAGTCCTCCCAGTTTAGATCCAAATCTATAGGTTCCCTTCTAGATTTTTTTACAGTCCAAATTTCTAGGTTGCAGCTCCAAAGACCATACAAATAGCATAAAAGTAATAGGTGATGATGGATGGAATATTTTCCAAATAACATTCAAGTTCGTCTTGTGTTTCTCCTCACCCTATGACACTAGTAGTTCATTTTATTGGGGGATCTTTGTCATTAGAGGTGATTCTTTTTTAATTACAATTATCTTGGGGCAACAACATATTTCATTCTTGCCTCTGTGCTTGGGGGGCAATAATATTATCATATTTCTTCTCTCTATCTAAGGTTTCACTATTGCCTTTAGGGGTTGCATTTTTTATACCTTGATGTCATTTCTTGCTTGAAATGGTATGTCTCTTATGAATAATCCATCCTTAGCGGGGTATGTGATCATTCATCTTATTCCCTCTTTCTCTCTTTGAAGATTACCTCTTCTTTAGAGTTGCATTTTATATATCTTGATGTATTTTCTTGCATTGAATATTCCTTCATGTGAGTACATTGTGCATTTACTTTTGTCTAATCTCTCCTTAGAGGTTGTGTAATTCTTCTCATTGTCTCTACACTTGGGGGCATTGATCTTTCTTATCCTTTCTAAGAATCCACTTTTCCTTTGTTGAGTGGCGTTTGCTTATGATTTGATGTCATTACTTATGTGAAGTTGTTGTTTGCTGAAAATGTGTATATCCTTGACTACAACCTCTTCTTCAATTGGTAATGTATATGTATTATAAACAAACCCTTCACTTTTGGTTAAAAGTGTGTCATCCTTCATCAAGAATCCCTTTACCTAGCAATAGGAGGAAAGTAGGCTTTCTCGTTTTCCTTCCTTTCTTTGGTAGAATATGTTATGTTTTTTCAAGAACTCCTCTTGGAGATAGATGTCTTTTGAGAAAATATCTCTTCTCCTCCAAGGATTCATTTTACACTTGCTGTAAGATATCTCTTTTTCAGCTATCTTATCCTTTGCTATAAGAGTATTGCCTCTTTATCTTGGATTTATACACATTGTTGCCTAAAAGGATATCTCCTTGGTGTTAAAGGTGGGTATCCTTGTTTGTAAGCTTCCTTAAGACATCGACATAGACCTATGTTGACATCTTAAGGGGGGCATACATATCGCCCTATTTGTACTATATTTTTGCAATGTCTTAAACAAGGTGCACATTCTCGAAAATAGAGAAAACAAAATCTTACATGAGATGTCCTCGAAACCAGACATATTTTTATCTTACATGGGGTTACACATTCTCGAAACTAGATAAAACAAACTTTTACATGAGATGTTCCTGATACCAGAAACACATTTTCATTTTCATTTCATGTCTTACATAGGTTGTTGCATGCACAAAACCAAAGAAAAAAAACTCTTATATGAGATTCTTAACAGTTGAAACCAAACACCACTTGCACACACAACATGATGAGTGGAACTATAAAAACACAACTAGAATGTGTATCCATGTATTTTTTGACTCTTCTTCTCATGGATCACCTAGAAAAACACATTTAGAATGTGTATCCATGCTTTCCCCTTTCTTCTCATGAGCTTATAGCTTTGCTATTTTTAGTTCATGGGTGATGTGTGGTCTTTCTCTTTTTATGTGATCGCTTGTGTTTTTGTGATAGCATTTCAAGAATGATATTGGTGGTTGAGACATTTTGATTATTGAGGTCTCTTTGGCTAGTTGACTTGAGGTCTTGTTTTTAGTGCTAACCCCTTGTGTTGTGTCTCCTTGCATGAGATTGTGTGAGTTAAGATCCTAAGATTGGGGGCTTGGTTCCTCAAAATTAGTGATGTATTATCTCCTTGTGATTGCGGTCCAAATTTCTCCTCGCTCTCATCTTTCTACTTTACCAAGAGTATGACCATAAGCTCGTACTTCACTAAAGTGGGGGCTAAATGTAGCATTGTAAATTATACACCTTTATTAGTGTGTCTAATTTTACACTCTCCTAACACCTATTTTAGTATTTCCCTTTCCTCTATGCATTATAGGACCTTTATTGTAATTAATTAATGCTTAATTCAATATTATGGATCTTATTCAACTTTATTACATCATCACACTCTTATTTGGGCCCTTAATTATAGGTGTGCCCTTTATCATTTTATCCCGATTTATCATTATTCCTACCTTAATTTCAACTCTCAAAGCATATTTCACATATCTACACAACTTGGTTTGAGCCACTGAGCTGGATTTAGCGTTAGAATCATGATAGCTCACATCCCTTGAAATTTGGAAAAAAAGTTAATAGGACCATGGTTCTACACTTTTCCCCCTGAATTTTGAGATCTTAATTGGGTGGTCTTATTATATTCAAATCTAGCTCCATGCGAAAAGATCCTTTCCATTTACCATATTACTCATAGTGGTACAAACAAAACAATTGAGTTCACCCCTAATTCAGTGCTAGAGCTGATCTTTTTTAAGCTCCTCATGCTTTCACTTAAATTATCCTAAATTTAGTTTAGGCCATCCTTGTGCTCTCTATATAAGCACATCAGTATGCATTGCAATAAAAAAATTTAATCTATGCTTTTGCCCTGAATATGACATATCTTTCTTGACACTTTCATTTGTAGAAGGTATATTGTTTGATCTTGCAGGCTTGTGTTGTAAAATTAAACATTGTATTTGAGCTTAATATTCAATTAAAAAATAGACCTCATACCTGCAAGGTGCCATTAATCCACATGTAGGTTTACAAAAAATAATTCCATCATTGGCCTTTATCTCTAAAAAAATTCATTAATTTTTCCACAATTTTTAAATAGGGAGTGTCAATTTTTTATTACAAATCCAAACAAAGGGGGGTGTACTTGTTTTTCTGTAGAAAAAAATAGATTTTACAATAGCAAATGTCACCAACACATCATCCTCTTGGTGACAATTTTAGCAAGCCCCCTAAAAAATAATTGTAGCCAAATTTAGCAAAGCTCCTCTATTTTTAGCCTTCAGTTTGCTTCTTGACCTAGAGTTGGTTTTTTGACCATAACTTCATCATATGAGATCAAAATAGTGCAAAAAAGATATTGCTGGAAAGATGGTGTAATAACCCACTTAACTTAATCCAAAAATATTAGCTAATTTTTTTTATTTTTTTAATTGATGATTACTTATTCCCACTTATTCTTAATTGTGTTTGATTCAATCGCATACTTCGGGCATCTATCCAAATAGGATAGGAATCCATCCAACCGGGATGGGCATCTAACCATACGGGTTAGGCATCTGTCCATACGGGACAGGGGGTTTCATCTATCCAATTCGGGATAAGCATCTACCCAAACATAGTAGGCATCTATTCAAAGAATAGGAAATGCTCTGGCCAAAGACTTTAGACTCATCAGGACCATCTGGGTCCTGATTCACTCTCTAAAGACTACACTCCCCTACTAGGAATGCACCAAGGTTGCCGTCTTTAGGAATATATATATATATATATATATAAGAAGCTTTAGTTCTGCCTTGGAATTTGGCCTAAAGCCTTGGGAAGTCAAGTGAATCCATACGAGATCCCTTCTGAGTATGCATTGAATTACTTTTAATCTTCCAATTAGTGTTACTATACCCTTTGATTGAAATACTAATGAACTTCAAAAAAAATAAAACATGATCAACTCATCCTTAACCAAATCCTAATCCCCATCCCCGAACGCCTGAGTACAAGGGACAACTTCGTCCCTAGATTGCCTACATACCCGTTTCAGCACAGGATCAAGGCATAGAGTATGTAGTTCTTGTTTCTAACTATGGTTTAATGTAAATTGTATGGTGGGTACGCAACCCTTTCTAGGGTTAATGTCCCAGACAGTTTCTCTATGGTTGCTACCCACGATGGTAGCTCTATAGCAAAAAGGCTCAAGGTGGCCTTCTACTTTTGCCCTAAAATAACCAATCCTATTTCCTATTAAATACATCACCCTTAATCCATTTTCATTTGCTAAATTCCATCAAGATAAAAATATATATATACAAAATCATCACTCACAACCAAACCCTAAAGGGGGTTTTCTAAGGTTATCTGAGCGGATGTAAATTTATTTAAGATTTATCTTTTTAGATTATCGATCCAAGGGGGATTACCCACCCCTTGGATTTTAACTTCCAAATGACCCTTATTACTCCTCGATGATTTAGAGGGATGATGCCACATACACCGTTGTTGTAGCTTTGTTAGGTGTTAAGTGCAGTTGTTCAACATGATGACATTACCCGTAAGCGTGATCCAGAGGCACCATAGATACCGAACACTGCTAAGTTTTGGTTTTGTCTCCTCTTGTTTAGTTGTCTAACTAGGAATTTAACTTTGAATTCCTGAATCTTATGTAAAGCAATATACTAATACAATCATGAAAATGAAACTATGATATACAAGGAATTTTTGCTTGAAAACTTGTAAAATTATAACTTATGAAAAAGAATGAAATACTTCTTGAAAGGTACTAAATTGCTTAAATAAAATCTAATGCCCAGGTAGAAGGAATTTAGAAATGAATTTTAACACATACTTGATTGAAGGAAAATCTTAATAATAACAGGGTCTGCATTATTAATAACCCACTAATTCTTCCACTTGAAGCAACATAAATGTCATCTTTAATTTTTTTTTTTCACGAATGATAACCTTACTTTAATTATGAATCCTAATGCTTGAAAGGTACTAATTTTCTTAAAGAAAATAAATTTATCTAGTATTACCTTGGAAATAAAATTAATATTCACTTGTTTGAAGGAAAAATAAAAGAACTATTAACAATATGCTCTAATAACCACAATACTTTTAATCACTAATTGTTCAAAAATAAGATTAGAAGAGAGTCTAATACTTGCTAATCAACTAAAATAAAGACCCTAAGCAATTTGAATCAGTCTTCCTCTAGTTGCTTTAGAACCAATGTCAATTCCTTACAAGATTATAAGAGATAACTAACTATTTCTTCCACTTGAAGTAATGTTAACTTTATCCTTAGATATTTCCTACATATAACAACCTCTTCAATTCCAAATTCTTAGAAGTGAGCTAATGCTTGCTCCTAAAATGTACTTCAATTAAAATTTATTATTTTACTCTCCAAGTGATCATGGAGTAGTTTTCTTGAAAACTCATTTGCTTGATAATGATAGAACCCAATAATCTTAGAACAACAAATCCTAACTTTATTCAGCTTCGAAGGTAAGTTTCATTAGATAATTTACAAATAAGAGATAAGTACTAAATTTGAGGTCCTCAAGGTAAGTCAGGTTTAATAATCTCACGTAAAAGATTTCAACCTTTGTCTCACCCATTTACTAAACTATTTTGGTTTTCAAATAAAATTTCTTTACACCCTGATTAATACTACTATTCTTCCAAAATAGATTAATACCCTTTAGATTGTATGAATATCATTTCTAAACTTAAACGTTAATCAAATTTATCTATACTAATTACTTGCAATATAAAAGTAACTTCTCCTTTACTAGCCCTATGTTTCTTTATAGCAAGAAGGTAAATATTTTTAACCATTAATAGAAATGACCATCCTCTATGCCTTGAAATCTAACAAAGAAACGAAACAAATATTTGACTTCTTGGATTGAAGGAAATTCATATTTCTCGAAATGCATGAAGAGTACTATGAATCTAAGCACATTTACATAGAAGGTAAATTCTTTTATCCCTTAATACTTGCACAAATTTAAATATACAAAGGGGTAGTTTCGAAATAAAGAAATTAAATATTTGAAATGTATTGAATGTTTTGGAGAAATCCATTTACTACTATAAGGTTCCATTTGAGACTAACTAATGAGTGTCACAACCCTCCTTTATCACCTTTTGATTTGATACAATTCTATTATATTTTTGGTTGAGCTATTGAAAATGATTGAATAAATATTATAAAAGAATAAAAAAATGGACACGCACACACACACTTGGAGAATATAATTATTTTTATTTTTATTTTCCCATTCCCAATTATTGCACATGTTGTAGGAGGAATTACAAGCTTCTAGAGGAATCTTCAATACCTTGCATGTAACTCCCCCACTAGTATTTTAATCAATTTTGCATGAGTCCAATATTGGAAAAGAATCTCATTTTTAATTAATTTCTCTAGATAGTGGAATTAAGGGACTTTTCCTATATATTGTATGCAAGTTTTCTTGAGAGGGAGTTGATTATGTTTTGAAGAAAATTTTCCCAATTTCCTTGTTGTTAGTAGTAGGATCTTCTTTTGTAGTCACATTTTCGTTGTAGGATTGTTAAGTTGTTCTTGAAGATTTCTCTCAAGTTGCAAGGAAGGATCTAAGAAGATAGCTAGAAGATTGGAGAGGATTCAACATCGAGCTTCGATAAGCCAGGTTCTCTTCTTTTATCATCTCTCATTTACATATGAGAAATTTGTATTATAAAAAAAAATAGCTTCTGGATCTTTCTTTATAAAAAAAAAGAAGAAGAATTTTAGATTTGTAAATCTTTTTTTTTATTTAGGAATAAATATTGATAAAAATACTTTCCATATAATGCATATAAAAGACAGCTTTATTATTTGTTTAATTTTCCTTAGAAGAAATAAATATCAGATCTTGCTTTTGCTTTTAAAAAAAAGAAGAGATTTTCTAGATCTGTGCAAAAATCATATTTCCTGATTTAATTATTTTTTTCTGATTAAACTCTTCTCTGTGTGATTAAATGATAATCACTTGTGTATGAATCTTGGAATGGGAATTTGAATGTAAATCTCGTTTCTTAAATTTAATCTTACTTCCCTGTGAAAAATCTCACCTCTATGTAAATACAAGTTTGATCATCTGTATATGAAGTTATTTAAATATTTTTCCTATGAAAAAAAAACCCATTTCTCTTTGAATGTAGATTTGATCGTTTGTGCGTAAATTTTAATCCCTTAAATAATTCGTTCTCCTCTAAGAGCAGTCTTACTTCTCTGTGAACAGAAAACGTCTGTATTCATTATTCTCTGTGGAAATAAAATATAAATCTCTCTCTGTGACAAAAACTATGTACATTTAGGTGTTTATTATAAATAATTTCTTCTTGAGAAAACTCTATTTACCTCAGTTCCAACTATATTGTGAAGATTTCATCTTTATCTCAATAGCCTGCAAAATAAAATAAAATGGATCTTTCTCTGTGTATCCACAAACAGTTTATAACCCTTGAGATTGACGTTATATCATAAATTTCCTTGATTAAATTAACTCATTTTTATATTATTATTATTCTCATGGAAAAAGTTAATTAAAATTTATAAATTACCATATATTATATTTTTTTTATACATATATAAAAAAAGATCATATTTGCATTTCAATAAAACTTTGGCGTCATTAAATTTTATTTACATCGCAAAGTAAATTTATTATGGGCACCATTAATTGTGGTTTCAGTTATGGGTGGAAGGTGAGGTGGGCACGAGGGACCCACCCACCCCACTCCCTGCAGCCTCTGCTAGCGCAGTGGCCCGCAAGGGTATGGGGTGGGCAGGGTCCCATGGGCCCACCTTCCCATTCCCTCTCCCCTCGTTTAAACCCCCACCTTCGCCGCCTCATGCATCCATTTTTCAAAAAATGGACAAGACTTAAACGGCTGACTAATATCGTATAAGTCGATGGGTAGTTTATTCATTTTTTTATTTAAACTACAAAATGGAAATTGTTAATTTAAATTTTAGTTTAGTAATGATAAACTTGGATAAACTTATAAGTAAACTTTGAGTCATTGTTAACTAATACTTTCAAATAAATCTTTAGTAAAAATTTATAATTGTAATTTTAATTAAAATTAATAATTGGAATCTTTCAATCCATTTGGAATTTATTGGGACACCCAGTTGACATCTTAGATTCATTAAAAATAATTAATTTATATGATTTGACCCAAAATTTGTTTAATGTCTAAACTAATTTTGCTTATTTCGAACTAGTGACTCTATTTCTAAATAATCTCGTAATAGGAATGAATATTGCTTAATCTTGCATGAAAATTCCACTACACTTGCATCATGCAAATTTCTTTTACCTGATTAGTATTTATTGATTAGTAAGTTAAACTTTCTTCATCTTCATGCAAAATACGCATTTATTGGTATCGCATAAGAAACAAATTTATTATTAGTATGTGAATTTCATAATTGTCAGTATTGTGCAAGTTATATTTCGAGTTGGATTATTAATAATTTAGTTGTAAAAAGAAGATGGTATTTTTCCAAGTGAATTATCGATCCCATAGAAGTAGTTATTTCAATTGATTAAACTTTGCATTGTCTATTTATGCATTCATTTCATAAATTGTTTCAAGCACGATGCTAGTTAAAAGTTTTCATAATTTCTTAGAAAACTAAACAAAGGAAGTCGGAAAACCAAAACCTAGCAGTGTTTGGTATTTACGGTGCCTCTGGGTCACGCTTATAGGTAATACTGTCGTGTTGAACTACTGCACTTAATGCCTAATAAAGCTGCATCAACGACGTTTGTGGCATCATCCCTATAAATCGTCGGGGAGTAATAAGGGACACTTGGAAGTTAAAATCCAAGGGGCGGGTAATCCCCCTTGGATCGATAATCTAATAAGATAATCCTTAAATGATTTTACATCCGCGGAGTTAAACCATAGTAAACCCCCTTAAGGTTGATTGAGTGAAATGCTTTTATGAAATTGATTAATCTTGAAGAGTTGATGTCGAATTGACAATTTGGTCAAGGGTGACGCTTATGATAGGTATTAAGATCTAGTTGTTTTAGGCCACAAGCAATAGGCCATCTTGAGCCTTTGCTTAAGTGCTACCACCGTGGGTAGCAACCGTAGAGAAACTGTCTGGGACATTGACCCTAGAAAGGGTTGCGTACCCACAAATCAGTTTACATCAAACCATAGAGTAGAAAACAGAACTACATACTTTACGCCTTGATCCCGTGCCGAAACGGGTATGTAGGCAGTCTTGGGATGGAGTTGTCCCTAGTACTCAGGCGTTCGTGGATGGGGTCTAGGTTTGGTAAGAAGAAGGATTGAGAAGATTCCTAACTTGAAAGATAAGTGTAATAAAAAGGAAAAAGTAATTCAATGCATACTCGGAAGGAATCCCGTATGGATTCGCTTGATTTCCCGAGGCTTTAAGCCAAATTCCGAGGAGGAATTCAAGCTTGTATTATGTTGTTTTGATTACTCCTAAGGACGGTAACCTCGATGCACTCCTATTAGAAGAGTGTAGTACTTAGTGAGTGACTCAGGACCCAAATGGTCCCGATGAGTCTAAGTCTCTGGCTAGAGCACCTCCTATCCCAATCGGATAGATGCCTACCCCGTATGGGTAGATGCCTATCCCATATTGGATAGATGAAATCCCCTACTCCGTAAGGACATATGCCTAACCCGTATGGTTAGATGCTCATCCCAGATGGATGCCCAGAGTATGCAATTGAATCAAACACAAATGATTAAATTAAACAAAAAAAAAAGAATGGTCAAATTTTGTTGGGTTAAACTAGGTGGGTTATTACAATGAGGGAGAATCCAATACTTGGAATAATTTCATTGGTGCAAAAGCTTCCCAAGATGCATGAGAGCAATGTCATTTCCCTTTCTTTTGTTTTCCTTACGTCAACTATTTTATTTATTAAGGTGATTTAATTGTTTTATCTACATCCTAAGAAGGATTAATTCAATACAATAAATCTCTTAATGTTCAATTATCTATTTGAATTACACAATTATAATTTGACCATTTCACCTTATGTAATATTTATCCTTTAAAAACCCCAAAGGATCTTTTCTCATCTTTGAGGGAGATAGTGAAATCTTTATAGATAAAGTATTTATTAAAAGGAAGGTGTAAATTTACAACTTAAATTTCCATATCAAACTCTTTTATCATGAGTTATGTTTGTCGTCCTTCTCCCTAGGAAATTTATTACCACTTAATTTTTTTCTTTAATACTATATTTTACACTTAAGAGAATAAATCCTTAGATTCTAAATAAATTGGATAAATTTTTAACAATTAAAATTATTTGTAATGCTTAACTATAGATTAATTCAACTAATATGAATAATTTTTTATTTTCAAATGTGCAAATTTATCCTAATGATACAAATAATCTTAAAAAGCTCTATTGTTTCCTTTACCTTTAATAAAACAATTTTAATTATTACTAATAAATTTTAGTTTTCTTTAACTAATAAAATACTTTATGATCAATAAACTCAAATAAATATATTTTTTAATTATTTCATAAAACTCAAAAGTTAATTTACAATCTTAAAATTACAAAATAAAATAAATTTCAAAAAGTAAATTTAAAAAAACTCTCTCTTAATATAATATGGGAGGGTACTAAAAAGAATTATTTAAAACATGAAAACATCAAAAAACATTTTCTTTTAACCCATGGAAAAATAAAGATATAATTTTTATATTCGACAATCATAAATAAAGGGTATTATATATATATCCAAATCTATGTAATGATTTTGTGGTTTATTATTATTCTTATTATTATTATTGCTATTTAATAAAAACAAAGATAAAATTTCTTGTTTACATAGATATTGTACATAGGGACGGGTAATCCAGAGATAATAGACAAAGGTAGATGAGTATTTCAGAGATAAATAGACAAAGGTATTTGTACACAGAGGGATGAATTTCACAGATCATACTTTTGAGAGGTAAAGATTTCAAGAGAGGTAGAAGTCACATATTTTACTTTGAGAAATGAAAATTTTCACACAGAGAGAGATTTTCACCAACTTCACTTTGAGAGATAAAAAAGGGAGAGATAGATTTCACTTTGGGAATAAAAGATTTCAAAAAAATATCAAAGAGAGATAGTCTGTCGCAAATTATACTTTTCAAAGACAATTTTCTAGAGAAATAAACACATAGATAAATACATTTTAGAGACAAATTTTTAGAGAAATAAACATAGAGATTTCCCAAAGATAAATAATTTTTCAGAAAAAAAAGCCACAGATTTCCCAGAGATAAATATATTTTTCAGAGATAATTTTTTTTCCAGAGAAAAAAACACAGAATATATATATATATATATATATATATATATATATATAGAGAGAGAGAGAGAGAGAGAGAGAGAGAGAGAGAGAGAGAGAGAGAGAGAGAGAGAGAGAGAGAGAGAGAGAGAGACCTTTCAGGATCACAAAGATGAATAAGCAAAAAGATAAGCATTTAATATAACAACTTTTTTCTTTTCTTTTTGATCCCTATTCTGATTTTAAATCTCTTGGGAAAAAAAACATTTTGAGCAGAAAATGGAATCAAGGTAAAGGGAAGAAGAGATTTTAACAGTATTCTCATTGCATGTATATTTTGAAAGAAGTCTACTAATTATAGGCAAATTATACAAACTTTGTTTCCTATTAGTATATAAATTCTTCTATCAAAATCTAAACCAATGAAGGAAATTTTTTTTGATATAGTATTTTTAGCTACCCAAATTTATGATAGGAAATGCATACAAGTGAATAAAATTATCTCTTCCTTCAACTACATAAAACCCATTATAAAGAAAACCTATGCATGCAAGTAAGAAAGATAAGAAATATTTTTCCTATAATATCTACCATACAAATACATCATGAAAGAAGACATGCAAGTGAACAAAAATGGAACCTGGATTGAATGAGAACTTGTTGTAGAACCATCTCCAAATCTCCCCCTAATCTTCTTCAATCCTTCCTTGTATCTTGGTGAGTATTCTTCAAAAACAAACTTAAAAAAAATCTACAATGAAATGTGGCTGCAAAGTTATACTACTACTAACAAGCATCTATAAGAACTTGAGGAATTGCTTCTTCACCCCCCAAAAAAGAAAACAATGAACTCCCCCTTTTTTGAAAATCTTGTATTCAATATATAGAAAATGAGAGCCATTTCCCACTACAAGAGAATTAAATGATTCACATATTCTTTTTTTTTTTTTTTCCAAAATAATTCCATGCAAAAGTGGGGATTACATGCATATTAAATTTGAATTTGAAATTCTTTCATGCAAGGCATATTCCTTACAACTTGTCATAGTGGCAGTTACATTTGACCATGCATTTTGAATTCGAAATTTTCTTCTAGAATCTTCTTATTTATCCTACACCATGTGCTCAATTAGAATATTAAGAAAAATAAATAATTTCCAAGTAAATTATGACCTCATGTGCAAGTCACCACTATTCATTCTTCTCCCTTTAAAATATTTCAACCATATTAAATTTACAATTTCTAACTAACATTATTCTTAAAATTAATAATAATAATGTAAGTAGTAATAATAATAATAAGCATAACAAGGTCTAAAAGGAGGGTTATGACAACTCGTTCTAGCACCAATCTAAATTTATTAGTGGTTTTGTCAAATTATATATGATTTTTCCATACAAGGCCTCCAAAGTGAGCCTTCAGTTTTGCACTTTTGGGGCCATATCCTCCACATCTGAACTCTATTTTCTATATAAAATAGTTATCATTGGAAAAATATTAGAGCCCCCTATCCAGATATCATGTTTATTTTTCCATATTTTACCCTAGGTACAATTTATTCATATTTTTGTGTTTCACTTGGGATGGATTTGTTTGTTGGAGAGGGTTGAATTTTATGTGTTTTGTATGCATTGATATTCTTGGGGTCTAATTATTTCATTTGAGAAGGTATCATGGGTTTCTATATTCATCCTTCAATTGTCCACTTGGAAAAGGGCAATTACTAGTCTTGGTGTCATGGTATCCTAACATATCTTATGTGGCTTGATGTTTTGTCTTATATGTATGGAATCATACCTGAACCAATCACTTGAGGAGGTAAATAAACTCAGGGTAATATCATACACCATGTTGTAGGTACGATTTATTCTAGTGTTGATTATGACACTACGTGTGCTATATTAGACCTTGAGTGTCCTCACACACTTCAGACCCAACTTTGGGAGATGGATGAAGACCCTCATATCTCTCCATTCCTAGAGGATCCTATAGTATATTGTCTTCTTCCTCTTGGACATTTTGCAAACCACTTATCTACTAAGAGGGGGGGTGAATCAGTGGATCTTTAAAACATTCAATCTTTAACCTTCAACACTTCACATGATTAAATTACAAAAATATCAAAGCACAAATAACAAAGAAAGCATTCAAACAATAATCACCAAAAGGTTTACATGAAAAACCTTAAACATGAAAAACCACGATGAGAAATGCTACTATGACCTACTGTCCTAATCTAGCCTCACAAATAGAAATGTCACTAATTACATTACCTAACTAGTTTCAAATTTAAGGGCACCGACCTTAATGAGAACCAATCCCTAGTTTTTGAAGCACCAACTCCCTATTTGAGAATCCACTTAGTACATATGGGAACCGACTCCTGCAATCACATACAAAGTAACTACTCCATTTTACAACACTATAATGCATTGTTATATACATATTATGCAACTCTGAATTAACATTAGCTCATTCTCTTAGCATTCATCTATTTACACATTTTTTTGTCATGCACTCTACAACCGTGAAAATATTTGTGTTCTCACCCCATCTCATTCCATACCCAACTACTAAACAAACTACATGCATTATCATATCCTCATCTACATAATTTGAAACACAATCTTCATTTTTATGCTATATTTAGCCAATGTCATTCTCCACCAGCACTAACTTCTTATTAAATTTTAAACACACATTTTTATTCAATATTGAAGAAGCCAAACCACAAATAGAATAAGCACATTATATTTATCCTCTATCTCCATCAATCGACAGTTACCACAACTAACAACCAATAATATTAGTGACATCATTCAGTTACAATACCAAACATAGATGACCATAGCACATGGTACCAAAGTTGCCATGCAAAACATGTAGCATACATATTAGAATAATATGCAAAATAATTTGACATCCAAAAATCAACTAATGCCTGACACTTCGGATCAACTCGAGAAAGCCCATTAATGGGTAGGTAAAGATTTATCTCTTACCAATGCATGCTTAAGATTGTTTGGTTAATTAAATTCTTATGCTAAATATAGTCAATTTTTCCATATGTTCCTTACCATAGACTTCCTATTGGTGCCAAATTATCTCATTTAGGTGTTAGGGATATTTTTTTACCATTTGTGGTTGGTACGAGACTCCATGTTTCTTTTTTAGTTTTTCTTAGATCTTAGGCTATGTAGAATTGGATTTAGGCTCCGTTTTAGGCCTATATATTTTACTTTGAATATGGTCATCTTGGGGTATTGGAACATAATATCTATCAAGTTTATCTAGGTTTGTGATGATTTCAATGTGGAAATTCTTCTTAGCATTGAAAAGATAACAATTATTATATTTTATGGTTTTTTAATTGATACAAACTTTTCACTTCATATTAAGGGTACGATCTATTCTATTGGTCTTATGTATATTTAGGCATAATATAACTAAGTTGCATTTTAATTATCACATATACATGCAATTCTTGAACCTTTTGGTATTTTCCCTTACATGATATCAAGGTTCTATTTATTTCATTCTTTATCAATTATCAATTTCCCCATCCTAGTCATCAGTGTCAGTATAGCTAGACTACTCATGGTGATTATGATGTTCATTCACACACTTTTTATTCCATTGCACAAAGATCTAAGGAAAAAATTATTTGTGATTGACCTTAAAATGTCTTCAATTATTCTACCTCTCTTGAGGACAATGACTATGAATTTATTGGATGAAAAAATTCTAGCAAGTTTTCCCATGTTTCTCTAGCCATTTCACTTGTTCATGTCACTTAGCTAAAATATAATTTTATATCTAATGGTTTGACGCTTTTTGGTTGGGAAACTCCCCTTGATGACCTATACCCTATTTAAGTATGAGGAAAATTAAATGATAGATAGCCCTCAACTTCTAGTGGTATAACTTTCACAACCTAGGATCTAGATATTACACTTTAAAATGTGATCTCTTTCACCACCTATTTTTTCAAAGTGTGTAATATTACTTCCTTTTGATGGTAATATGAAC